>NC_046659.1:71710387-71725474 GCF_010883055.1 Belonocnema kinseyi
TAAAACAATCACTGGTGAATATTATGCATCATTATTAGAGCAGCTGAAAGAAGAAATTAAAAAAAAAAACGACCACATTTGGCGAGAAAAAAAATTCTCTTTAATCACGACAACGCCCGAGTTCACACATACTTCGTTTCAATGGCTAAAATTGAAGAACTAAAATTCGAATTGGTCGAACACCCACCGTATTCATCAGATTTAGCCCCCAGTGACTTTTTCTTATTTCCAAACTTGAAAAAATGGCTCGGTGGACAGAGATTTCCAGAGAACGAAGACGTCATTGCCTCTGTAAGTGCTTATTTTGAGGAACTTCCGAAAACGCATTTTTCTGAAGGATTAAAAAAACTTGAAAAGCGATTGACCAAGTGTACAGAGCTCCAAGGAGATTATGTTGAAAAATAAAAAAAAATTTACCCAAAAAAAATTGTTTTTATACTTCCTTCTAAGGACTTATTGAACTACCCTCGTAGTTATATTTCCAGTTAAAAAATTAATTTGCAAATTTAAAGTTGCAACTGGAATAATTCAATTTTCAGTGAAAAAACTCATTTTCAGACAGCGAAAAAAAACCTTTTTCCACAAAATAGCTCATTTTTTAACCAAGGAGATAAATTTTTGATTAAAATAATGAATATTTAACAACAACAAATTAATTTTTAACCAAACGATAACTCTCAACCAAGTAATTAAATTTTCATTTAAAAATATGAATTCGGAACAAAAAATATACTAGTTGATCTTTCAACCAAGAAAGATAAAAATCTTTAATGAAAAATAATGGAATTCAACCAAAAAAAAAACAGAAGTATCAAATAAAACCGAACAATTTTCAACAAAAAACAGAGCAGTTGAAAAAAATTGATTTCAAAGAAAAAACTAATTTTCAACAAAATCGTGAATCACTGTTATTCAATTTGACATTGCAATTAAAAAAATGAATCACGCTCTCGAACAAATATTGCTGACTTGAAAAAAAATTCCCTGACATTTCCAGATTTTCTAGGTCCCTAGACACCCTGAATTAATATTGTATTTAAACTTACGTTGAAAAATAGCGATGAAAGTCTCCGAGAGTTTGTTAGTCAATAAAGCTTCCGGCAGTTCCCTGAAGTACTGTTTCACGAGATCAGCGACATCATAAGCCTGTTGTCCATCAAAGTTAATATTCTCACCATGAGATTCAGTCATGTCTTTCAGCTTGGAAATCCTCGACTTGGCTCCACTCTTTCTAAAAAGCCCCACCTGATCAAGTGCGTTCACCCTCAGCCATTTCAAGGCAATTTGAATACACTTAGGCAAAGCTTGTCCAGTCCTCTGAAGTGAAACCAACAACGGCACCCCAAAAACTGTCTTATCCTTATAATCAGGAGACTTAATCTTTCTGATGAACTTGGGTAATTCCCAGTTCCAGCCAGTCCTATGAGTCGGGCAATATCGTTCCATGCAAGCAGTCAGTTTCAATAAAGCCAACTTCCTCAGCACCAACAGCTGACCACAAGACATCGAAGCCATCGCCCTCGGACAAAGTGGGTCCAAAGCATCTGGATTCAGAGATCCTCTCTGAAAACTGTGCCACCTGACAACATTGCCCTTGTGTCTTGGGGAATCCTCCTCCTGATCAGAGTCTCTACTAGCAGCTGTCGAACTGCTCTCTTGACTCCCAGCCAATTCTGAATTCTTGGACCGAGATTTTTCTCTATAGATAGTAACCTCTTTGGCTGATGATCTCTCTTCCCTATAGACATCTTCTCTCCCGTGTCTAAAACTCTTGTGGAATTTTTCCTCCCTTTTCAGGGCAGACACCTTGTCTTCGTTCTGGGAATTGTCTCTGCGTTTAGATTCTTTTCCTAGATTCAAACTCCCTCCTCGATGTGTGAGGGTCCCGGGTTTGCTTAGAGCATCTTTTGGACTTTGGGAGACGTATTCGAGCACCTTGGTGTGATTGCTGTTAGCGTCTTTGAAGTACCTCTGTCTCCAACTTGTTGGCTGGCATTCGGAATCACTGAGGGTGCCCTGGTCTTCTCTTCCTCGGTGGAGGAACCTTTTCGCTCGATTTAATTTCGTTCGGGTTGGTGTGGGTGTGGGCCCTCCGCATTGGGATCCATCAGAACAGTAACTAGAGGAGTCGTCTCCAAGTGGGCTTGGTGCATTAGTTGTTGGAGATGATGGATAGTGGTAAGCTGATGCTGGCAAGGTCAGTGGTGAAGATGGCATTGGAAAGGGCGTGGGTGGCGGAAGATCATTGAAGGAGAGAGGAGCTTGGCCCGTGGGTGAGACGTCGACGCAGTTCAGATCCTTCATCTTCTGCTGCATCGATATCACATCGAGAACTTGAGGTCCACTGATGACGACACCATCACGATTTTGTCGCTTTCTTCTTCGTGATTTTAAGGATTCAACGCGACGCAGGAAGGCTTTCGCACCATCTCGAAGTCTTTCGGAACCGGTGCGACGAAACCTTTGGCCGAGCTCGTCTGACATGGTGCCTGGGGGAAGACTGGCATAGCGGAAACTGTCGACCATCTGGTCATCTGCTTCCTCGGCTTCAATACGCTCTTCAAGGGATTCTTCCTCAGAGTGTAGATTCTGGCCTGCAATTGTTTGAAGTTTTTCGAGAGTTGATTGGTTCACATCACAGACTCGGGACCATCTTCGGGTCTTATTTTCGAAGGTCCAGTTTTCGCTGAGGGCGCACTGGTTGTCTTCGTCTGAATCCTCGCCACCTCCCTGTAACATAAATAAGATTCTTATCTAAACTATTTTCTGCATGATCAAATTAAGCTAAGGGTCTTTTGGGGTGCATTATACTTTATCATTATTCTTTTTCTTTTAGGGCACCTCATCAAGTTTTTAATGATGCTGCACTTAATCTTAATTAGTTACAGCGGGCTCATCATTTTTGACAGGTGTTGACTGACACGACACGTGCCTGGCAGAAGGTCTTGATGACATTTTTTTTCTTTGGTTTCCAAGAATTTTACAAACTGTACAAAGGTTTAAGCATCGTCCAGAAATTACGTTAACACTTTAAGTGTTTAACCACTCAGAATTTACATAAATTTTTTGTACTAAAAGTACATATGGTAACATTTTTATTACGTTTCCAGGTGATGAATGGTGTTGGTATAAAATTAATCTTTTCGTTTAAAAATCTACGTTTTTAGTCGAAAATTCAACCTTTGTGGTTGAGAATGCTTGAATTTTATTAAAAATTCGTCTTGTTTGGTATTAAAGTAATCTTTTTGCTTCAAAATTCATCTTTTTAGTTAAAACTTCAAATTTTTGTTGGAGAATTATTAAACTTGATTAAAAATTAATTTTTTTGGATAGCAAATGATTGTTTTTATTTAAAAATGCATTTTTTTAGTTGACAATTTAACTTTCTGGTTGAGAATTATTGAATTTTTATTTGAAATTAATTTTTGTTGCAGTAATTAATCTTTCTCTTTCAAAATTCAACTTTTTGGTTGAGAATTTTTTTTAAATTGAAATACTTTCTTAAAAATACATTTTTGGTTGACGATTCAAATTTTTTATTAAAAATTCATCTCTGGTTGGAAATTGAACTGTTTCATTTAAAATTCCTTTTTTTGTTGTTGAAAAATTACTTCGGTAATTGACAAAATTGCTGTTCCATTTTTTGGTCTAAAATGATTCTTTTGTTAAGAGTTATTGTATTTCGTTTGAAATTCGTATTGTTTCGTATAAAATTTAATTTTTCATCAAAATTTAGTATTTTTTATTTGATAATTCAATAGTTTTGTACAACCAATTTTTCATTTTCCCTTGGAAGTTCCATAATTTAGGATTTGATAAAAAAAATCGTCTTTAGTATAACTTAAAATCATTTTTTTTTTTATTAAAAGTTTAACTATTGCATTTTTGTTAAAAAATATACGTTTCTTAGTTTAAAAATTTAATTATACCCGGATTAACTGGTGCATAAAATTCAATTAGGCACATTTTCACACTTACTCTGTAAATAACCTTTTTATTTTAATTGTTGATTTATTATAACACGGCCACGTAGACAATATAGGCATATTGACAACTTGATTCACTATAAACGCAAAAAAATTCTTATAAATGTAAAGTCGTGTTTTACCTAAAGTCTACGTTACTTTCGGGAGAGGGGGGGGGGGGGGGGGGGGGGGTCATAACAATATCAACTGTTGTCAACAAGAGGGGTGGGAATTGCCCAAAATTGGTAACGTGATTTTTGGATGATCCCTAGAGTCGTTACAGACAGTCGGAATTACATTTTTAAACTTGCAATATTGAAATCTACAAGAAAACGAGGCACAAGAAAGAATTGTGTGAAGTGGTAAATCACGTTGTGCACAATAATGCTTTCAATATCTGTCTAAGCCAATCACGTTGACAGTGAGGAACGACGTTTATTACAACCTAAAGGGTAGACATTAATTTTTTGAGCCAAGTTAATGTTCGTCTGACCTCCATTGGTCTGTGACTAAGCCTCAAAGAGGCTCCTAGCTTTCTAAGTCCAAGTTCGTTACGAAACTTGACGCCTTTGTTATATGGGAAATAAATGCACACGGACTCCGACCCATGCGACCTGACCCCATAGCGACAATGGATCTGGTTTCACCGTGGAGCGCCACGCCTGGGATCTTTCCTCGTCCAGAGAATCGTGGCTTTTTGCTTTAGTAGGTTTACGACCGCGAGCTGTCGACTATAAATAATAAACCGTTTTTTGGTGTCTTTCTTTTTTCCCCGCTTTTCCTGCACCATTTGCCATCAGTTTGTATCGTCCCGCTTGATTACAAGAGCACGAAAAATCGCGACAAAGTGGACCAGTTAAATATAATGCTGCCGTTATTGGGAAGACGCTCTGGAAACAAAAAGAAGAGGAAACGTAGCATTGCAGAAACGAACCTCACTCAAAATATAACGTCGCCCACACTTCTTGAAATAGATTTTTTGGAATTAGGTGCACTTTTGCGATTACCTAACCCCGGATGACCCGGAGGCTGCAAGAGGCGTAAGATGCTTGATTTTCGACATTTCTCGCTAACTAAAATGAGAGCATCTCTGACGTATGGAATCACTTTCGATCTTGAGTGCAGCATTTAATCTGGTCCACAAAAAAGTTGCTCAATTGGCTTGCCCAAGACAATTCTCAGAAAGCTAATTTCTCACTTGAAAAATACATAAGTTTTTACGAAAATAAGTATCTGAAGTTTATGAAGTCTCGAATTATTTCACGCTAAACATACCATTTTTCAGAATATATTAAGAGAATACGTCAGTGAATTTTTGACCCAGTGAAGTTTTAATTATAGAGGCATATAAATTATGCATTTGATATGTTTTCATCGAGAAAATATATTTTTGTCAATTCAAAGAAGAGCTTGGAACTCAACGAATTAAATTATTCATTCAATTATATCAGGCCTCACAGTTCCTACAAAATAAAAAAATAGGGTACCCTGTTTGATCTAATAGGGTACTTTATTATTAGCATTCAAGAGATTTTCCCAAGTAAGTTAATGTTTTTTTTAAATATAAAAAATGACTACTTGGAAAACATACTGTTTTTTGTTTTTGTTTCCTTAAGACGTAACGTATTGTGGATCTTACTTTCCTCTCGCATTTAACCGTTTAAAATTGAAATCCTGAGAAGAAAGATTCTCGTAATGTAAGTTTGTGGACCAATCTACATATGTTCTGTATTTAAATAGAAATTACACTCGCTAAACCATTCTGGAATTAGTCCCTCGACATGCTACTATCTATTTCAGAAGTTCTGGCACCTGACCAGTGGTTACAAAACAACGGAGTACAATGTACCCCCAATTAAACGCACCTCACCACTTTATCGAGAAATTAAACCATTAAAACTTGTTTAGAAATATATCTGTACAAGCGCTTTTTTACAACACAAACGGAAAAGGTTTAACAAACATTTTATCTTGATAAAAATGTCAATTAATGTTGCTATTAGGAGTTTTTTAAATTGATTTTCTACTTAAGGGAATGTACCAGTCTTTTTCAGAACATAAAATTTAATTTTAAAAAATTGTTAACTGATAGGTCCAGCTAGTCTGAAAAGACGATAAGAATTTTCTGTTATTCGAATTAAGAGATCAATATTATTTTAGATCGATAGTGTTGATTTCTATTTTCACGGTGGGTGAAAAGGTACCTTACTGATCAGTGGTTACCATCTCTCTGCTGATAATAGAGATTCCTTGAAAGATTTACTCTGGATTGTATTAAATTATCTTAGATTGCCTAAGATTAACCCGAACTGCATATTATTACTCTGGATTACATCAAATTATGGTGATTTACTCAGCCTAAACTAGACTCACTAGAATTATTAATCAAAAAAGATTTATTTTTAACAAAACTGTTGAATTTTCAATAAAATAGATCAACTTTAAACTAGAAAGTTAAATTTTTTTCAAGAAGAAGCATTTTCTACCAAGCAAGATGAATTTTCAACAAAGGAGATGAATTTTCAAAGCAGTAATTGAATTTTTAACTAAGAAAGCTAAATTTGTAACTATACAGTTGCATTTGACACAAAAGAATAAAGTATTGATAAAATTAGAATAGTTAAATATAGCTTAAAAAATTTAATTTTAACCAAAAAATGTATTTTCTACAAAATAGTTTAATTATAAATCAAAGACCTAAATTCTTAATAAAAAATTTAATATTTCATTTAAAAAAACCCAATTTTAAACAAATTACATGAATTTTCCATTTAAAAATTAATTAAAAAACAAGGATTTTCCAAAAAATATTTAAATAATTTTCCACGAATGAAATGAATTTTCAACTAAAATGATGCATGAATAAACAAGAAACAAAATGTTTTAATAAAGTACCTCTACTTTCAAAAATGTAGTTAAATTTTCAATCAAAATGATTAATTTTCTACCAAGAAGGCAAATTTTTAAATAAAAAATAAATTTCTTCAATTTTTAAGTAAATAGATTAATTGTTTTGCCAAAAACACGAATTTAAAAAAAAAAGTACATGAATTTTTAACCAAAAAGTTGAATATTGTTGCAAGATTCCTTTTCTTCTAAACAAAACGAATTTTTTAACAAAATACCTGTATTATCAAGCAAGAATCTTAATTATCTATTAAAAAAATAGAAGAACTGAATTTTCAACTAAGAAAGATAAATTTTCAACCACAAAAAAATAGCTAAATTTATCATTTAAAAATTAATTTTTCAACAAAAAACTAATTTTAAATAAAATAATTTTTTGCAACCAAATCATTTTCAACTAAAATCAAGGCTCTTTAACCAGAAAACTGAATTTTTAACAAAGTAGTTAAATTTGTAACCAAGTAGTTCAATTTTCACCGAAAAGGGCAAATTGTTAACAAAAAATAGAATAGTTACATTTTCAATTTAAAAAAATTAATCTTTTCAAAATAAATCAATAAAATGAATGAAACTGAAATGAAATATAAAATTTTAACAAAGTAGTTAATCTGGCAACCAAGTAGTTCAATTTTCAACGAAAAAAGCATATTTTAACAAAAAATAGATCAGTAAAATGTTCATTTAGAACATTCATTTTCAAGAAAAAGAATAACAAATTTTTAACAAAATATTTCAAAAATATTTGGGTTGCTTATGTAAATTACTCCGAATGATCTGAATTACTTTTGATTAGAAGTTTATTAATATGCTGACTTAAATAATTTTTAATAAACCGGAGTACAGTAGAATTATCGTTGATTATCTGGATTACAAGTTAATTACAACAAATTATAAGTGGATTAGATCTAGATTACATGTGGATTAGAACTGGAATACTCCATATTAGAATTGAATTACTTGTATTATGAGTGGATTACTTCGAATTAATTGGAATGCCCCCGATTAAATATATTACACTGGATTGCAAGTGGATTACTCCAAATTAAGTGGATTCCTCCGGAGTATCACTCCGGAATAGCCGAGCGGTCCAGCAGATTACTAAAGGTTTTCATTTCGGTTTCATCCATTCAAGATTTTATTTTGTTTAAATGATGCAATTTTGTTAACTCTTAAAATAGATTGTAACTGACAATATGGATGAGCCCTAGCTAAAAAAAAAATTGAAACAAACCAAATACCTAAATGGGCCAGACATGCCCCTATTGTATATTTCGAATATTTAAAAAAAATTGTATAACTACAAAGTTGCTGAATATAATCGCATGTAACAATTAGCCATGTTACGTCTGTCATATGCCCTTGAAACTAAAACTCGAGAAAAATTATTTTTTTATTTTCAGTGATATTTTATTGGATTAAAACATGACTTGTTAGCCTCGCCTGTTCATAATTCCATAAATCAATTAATCGATTTCCACTGGGAAACTAATAATAAAGCAACACTTGACTGAGAGAAGATAGTTCCCCAAACCCGTTCCACTAAAAAAAAAGCCTTGAGCACATTTGCTAGAATCAAATTTTTTTTAATAGGGATACTAAACATACGACCTCGACATCTTACTTTCGAGCTTTTATGATGAGCCTCAAAACATGACGAAGACTTCTCCTATGGGATATAAAATTGCGAAATAAAAATTTTTCTCGGTGGAAGATTGATAACGTACGAATGGAGATTGTCAAATCGTGATAGAGACACTAAATCAAAGGATCAGTAAAGATGAGATTAGTTCTATCCTGTAAGATGGCAAGTAAAGACGAATATGGCCACTCGTCTGCCCTCCGATTCAGGACATCAGTTAATGTGACTTTCTAATATCTTAACATAATATAAAAAGCTACTTCCGTACCTTTCAAAAGGCTAGTTATGAAATCTAGTCGAATTAGGGCACTGGGGTCTAAAATCAACATCTGTCTTCAATAAAAAGAAGCCTTAATTAGATCACCAGAGCGCGACTCAATAAAGTGGCAGTGAATTTAGAGAATTTCCGATTTCAACATTTCGCGGGAACTAACGGGCGTTTGTTTAAATATTTTGAAATCTGTTTGGTGATGTTTTGAACTCTCATAAATTTGCTGTGATAAATTGAATAGGATTCCTAAAAAAAAAAGTAGAACCCGTCTAAAATCAGACTTCAGATAATTGTACCCTAATTTCTTTTTATTTTGTTTTTTTAACTTATAATTTGATATGATTGAATTAGAAAAGACTCGGCTTTGCAGAGAACACAAAGAAAAAAATCCTTGAATTTAATCTTGACATTCAAGATTTATGTATTCAAGTTTACGAAGGAGAAAAATTATTGATTACGTAACATTAATTTGAATATTACAGTATGTTCAGAATAAAGGCTGCACAATGCCTTCTTTTTACGTAAGCTTTTATATTAATACCTAATTATTATAACTTTTGGTCTGGAAACAAAGGCCATTAAAAAAAAATCTTATTCTCTTTTATTTTTGTACAGGCAAAGGCTTTTTGTCCACTCTAGGAAGCTTGGCAGTCAACTTTATCTGCATTTCCGTTCCGCTGTGTTACAGTCTGACGTGACGATTCTCGTCCACATGAGTTATTTTCATACCCGCACTTCGTAGCTGGTACGTACAGCCTTCGTCATTTCCGTCACTACCAGTTGAATAAACTGTCCTTTAAAATAGTTATTTAAAAAAATAAATAAACTATTTAAACAAGTTCTTCTGGTCCCACACAGGTGCCTGCAAAACTTTTTTTTTTAATTTCCGGGCTTTTTCCTGATTTTTCCCTGACCAAATTGTGATTTTTCCTGGTCATTAATATTACAGAGAAAAATGTTTATATTGTAATCTTTTTAACATATAATATTTTCTAAACGTGATAAAACAATTTTCATTTCAAATAGAAATTTTTCAAACTCATTTTTTATATCAACCACAAAAGAAGACCTTTCTGAACATAAGATGAATTTTTATTGCAAAAGAATAAATTTTCGACAAAACAGTTCAATTTTAAAAAAAATTATGACTTTTTTAATCAAATAGTTTAATTTATTAGGAAATTGTTTAATTTTCATCTAAGTGGTCGAATTAACAAAAAAGTTAAATTTCAATCAAAGAAATGTTCACTTTCGACAAAGTAAATGGATTTTTTAGAAGACATTATAAATTAAAAAAAAAATTAATTTCTTATGAAAAAAGGTCGCATTTTCTGTCCAAATGTTCAACAAAACAATAGTATTTTATGAAAAAAAGTGTTTTCAACAAAATAATTAAATTTTCAACCAAATAGTTCAATTCTGAACCAACAGAAGTTAAATTTTTAGTAAAAAAAAATAATTTCCAACAACAAAATAACAATCATTCAACAAAACAGTTCAATTTTCATCCCAGGAGATGAATTTTCCACTAAAATCATGAATCTACAAACAAGGAAATGAATTTTTTTTTAATATTTCAAGTTTTAAGCCAAAAAAAGAGTTTTAAACTAAACAGACCAATTTTTTTTTAAAAAAAGGCCTAATTTTCAACCTGCAAATATAATTTTTCTATTAAAAAGAGGAATTTTCCACAAAATAGTTTAATTTTAATCAAGAGATGAATATACAGCCCAGAATATGAATTTTCAACTGAGTAGTTCAATTTTCATATAAAAGAATTGATTTTCAACAAAAAAGAAACAACGAGTTTTTGATCAAAGAGATTAATTTCCAACTAAGATGATGAATCTTTAGCAAAAATTTATTTAAAAAAAAAAGTTATTCAATCTACAACCGTCAACAAATAATGACGAATTCTCAAAAAATAGTTGAATCCTAAAACAAATTTTCTTTGTTTCAATACAAAGGGACGAAATTTCTAATAAACGAGATAAATTTTTAAACCAAACAGGCGAATTAAAAAACATAGTCGAATTAAAAAAAAAACATTCAAGTTATATTTTGAACACCAAAATATAATTTTGCAACCAAAAAGTTAAATATTCTAACAAACTGGTTGAATTTTCAACCCAAAAAGATGAATTGCCAACGAAACAGTTGAATTTTTCACCAAATAATAAAATTTTTAACTGAAAAAATCTTCGGGATGAAGCAATTAAAAACAATAGAAATACAAGGTAAATAAATTAGTACTTGTCCCTAGACAATTTTTTATTTACTCAGACCAATTAAAAAAATTTCAAATTTATTATCCTTGATAATTATCTAAAGTGCATCTTACCGAAATTAACTCACTTTTGAAAGACTTTTTTTCTCAAAATACCTAATATTTCTCTGAGCAATAGAATTTTCAAGGTTTTCCCTGACTTAGGTTACCCTGCCAACGGAAAAAGCTCTGAAACAAGATAAATATTCAGCAAAAGTGTCTCAAGTGCACAAATTTTGCAAGTGAACTGTCAATAAGAATTTAAATAACCAGTTCTGCTGCACGGTTTTTCTTACATTTTACAGATTTCTCTTCAAAATTCTATATAGTTATTTTACCTTAAGACAAGGGGCGGTAACAAAAAAGTCACGCGATTTAAGTGTTAACACTTTCTCTTGAACAGAATCGAATCGGCTTTATGTATAACCCAATTATTGAAGATTTTTGATGCTGCGAGGACCCACATCGCGGGCGAAAGAGAGAACCGCAAATTAGCCGCATCTTTTTAATTTTACGGTTTCACTTCACGACTTCACCCTCGGCTTCGGGATGTTACTCTTAAAGTCTCGAGTGTGTAATTGGGGGACCAACGGATCGCTTTGAAGAGATGATGGCATATTTTTGGTTGCCATCGTCGACGACGTGTGTACCAACATGCCTTTTTCTCGAGGTGACACATCAAATGTACCGACTCTCTTATTTTGGTTGGCACTTTATCCAAATTTCATGCGTCACAGAATATTATTTATTCATTCACGGACCTCCAAATCCGGTCTCGTAATTTAATTAAATCCGGCCAAATGGACCAACATTAATTTATTCCAATAATTAGTCATTCATTGTGTCCACAGAAGGTAAATATTTTAATTAAAACGATTAAATCATTAGAATTTAGAAGCCTAAAAAATGTAAAGAAACCCAAAATTGCTGGACATTTCACGGATTACAAAAATTGTTCACGGCTATTGAAATTATAAAAATTAAACTTTAAAACTGATAATATTTGCATTTAAAGACTTCAAAACTGAACTGAGTACTCAGAGTGGAACTCTTTTGAATTTTTAACTTAAAATTTTGTCTCAGAAAATATTTAATTCAGAAAATATTTAATTCAGAAACTCGTAATTCAAATGCTAACAGATTATTTTTAATTAAATGTCAATAAACTGTAAAATTTCTGGAATAAAAGTAGATTCACGCTATCATTTTTATAATACTATAAATTAAAAATAATACTCTTTTTCAACTCACATTGACAAAAATGTTGAAAATAAGACATTTCTCTCTTCCTATGTAGTACAAAATTGAAAATAAAAACTTTATTTTCATCCAAAAGTTAAAAATACCACATTTACCCCCCGTCCACTCAGTGAATATGTTAAAAGAAAAAACTAGCTTTTCCAATTCATAGAAACAATTAATAACGAGTATTTCCACCTACCAATTCAATAAAAATATTAAAAACTAAAAATAAAGTTTCCTCCAATTTAGAAAAAAATTTAAATACTCAGTAAGACCGTCAAAAAGAAAAAGAATGGTCGCTTCCAATTCAGGAAAAAATTAAAATTAAAAATTGTATCCCTTCCAAGTCTATAAGGATCTTCAAAATAAAAAAATTTCTTCTTCCAATTCAGAAAAGTTCGAAAACCAAAATTTTCCCCCATTCAATACGATAAAAACATTTAAAAGAAAAAAGTGGTAAAAAATAATAACTTACTTTTTTCCAATTCAGCAACACAAATTAATAATAAAAAATGCCCCTTTTCAACTCAATAAAACTGCCTTTAAAAAATGGCTTCTTTAAAATAAAAAAAATATATGTAACCAAAATGTCGTTCCTTCCAACAATATAAAAGTCTTTAAAAAAAATGTTCCTTTGCCTATTCGGAAAAAAACTACCTAAATGTTCATTCCTTCCAACTCTATAAAAATATTTTTTTTTAATACGTATCCTCTTCCAATTTAGCAACAGAGACGAAAAATAAAAAGTTCCCCCTTTTTTCAATAAAAATGTTGAAAAAATGGAGAAAAAAATCCTCCCTTCCAACACAACAAAAACGTTAAGGAGAAGAAAGACATCTTCTTATTTAGAAAAAAAAATAACTTACCTCAACTTCGTCCCTTCTAATTTGATGAAAATGTTAAAAATAAACATTTTTCCTCTTACAATTTAGAAATAATTTAAAGTAAAAAATTCTTCCTTTAAACTCAACAAAAATGTTAAATGAAACAGATGGCCTCTTCCAATTCAGAAAAGAACAACTACCCAGAATTTCATCCCTTCCAAAATAATAAAAATGATCAAATTGAAAAAAGAGCCTCTTTCAATTCAAATAAAATTGTAATGCGAAATTTCTTCCCTTTTAACTCCTTTCGAGTCCATCCCCCTTTCCTGCACCGCCAATTATTATTATTATTATTATTATTATTATTATTATTATTTTTTTTAACAAACATTTCTGTGTTTAAATGTTGTCACAGGCTTATACTGCCTAATATGTCGAAGGCATTTTTGGTCGGAGATGGATTTTTATTTGATCATTTTTGCACGGGGCTGTCCCGGTATATATCATCAGTCACGGACGCATTTTTATAATGCAATCAAGTGATCTGATGAGAGCAGTCTGCCCAGACATATTGGACAAAGCCTGGTTTTACCCCATTATTGACGGACTGGGTTGCAGTCAAGTACACGATGGGGGGACCTACAGCTTAAGGTGGGTTCCGAACTACCAGAACTTCAGTAAAGGTACATTGAAAAATTTCTGGAAGTACCAGCTCAGGGATCGTACCCCGGACCTCTGAGGTGAAGTCCGGGTGTCTAACCAACTGAGCCACTGAGGTTATTATTATTATTATTATTATTATTATTATTATTATTATTATTATACTTCGAATGTTTGCTTTTATTTTAAAACCCCCAGTAAACAGAAACCACCTGCCCTCAACAGTCCTCAATGCTAAAGTATCATTTAAGTCCCTTAGCATGAGTATCCTTACTGGCGTAAGACTCCACTTTATAAGGAAAGGGGCCTGCAAAAGTTTCACTTTACTAACGTGGGCTTGGACACTATATGGATTTTTATTACAACCTGAAAGTTTGACAGGGAAAAGGAAAACTGCAGAAACCCATCTTTCCTAGTACAGACTATCTTTCGACTGTCGCGTTTGAATGTGGTCATTCAACATTATCGAGTGTACGTCATCCTTAGCATCACACCTACCTCTCGATATTGGCCAAACGCATTGAATACAGTCAATTTTCACCGCGCCGCCACTGCTGTCTGATAGACGCAGCCTTATTTATTTACTTATTTATTCAGAAACGGATTCTTTGTGTTTGTTCAGGATACTTTGAAGCCTAGCATATTTTGTAAAGGTACGCCTCCATCGTTAGGTATCAACGCTCGTTACGGATAAAAGTACCCAATTTTCATAAATCGTACTGTCGAATCTACCGAGAATGGAGAGACGAGAATGTAAATACCACATTAGAAAACACATCGTTAGCGGTGGAGGATGGATTATTGAAACGCGAGAAAGAAGACCTGGAAGAGAATGTAAAACTGGATATTCCAGACTGCTTGGCACGACGACAAGAGAGCCTAGGAAAAAATTCGCGATGACAGATACTTGAATCAGCCATCGATTTATCATGAGGTATCTTTCACGTTCTCAATAATAAATAGAGAGGCGTATAGAACTATGGAGAAGACATAGCAACATTGCAATTCCGAGTAGTGAGTGGAACGTAGGTCGAATGATTCTTGTTGTTTTTCTTTCTTCTGAGGCTTGCTTATAAGCCTATGAAGAAATCAAGATTCTCCAGGACGAAGCGACTAATGAGGCTTCATTGAAACTTCTGGAATCCGTGTTCTTCTTAAACTAAAAGTTATAACCTTGTGCTAGAACAGGATGCGCACGTGTCATTTGTAAAATTGATTTTCATGCAATATTTTATTTTTGAACAGGGGGGCCGCTAGATATTCTTTTCTAAATCTGGATTTTATAAATGATTTCAAGATTGTTGAATTTTTAG
>NC_046659.1:71725574-71764957 GCF_010883055.1 Belonocnema kinseyi
AATATCCTTAGGCAGTAGTTCGATACAAGTTTAAACAACTTGAATCAAAATAATTTAAACTTCTTGCAATAAAATTATTCATCTTAAGTTCTACAATTTAATCAAACCAGTTTTAAATAAATCTAAACCTTGAAGGTTGAGCGCGGCTAGAATGTCCCTGGAATATTAAATTAATTACCAATTTTACATAAGTTAGTGTTGTTACTTAATACATGTTTTAGAGGTAAATGTTTTTATTTCACCGGGAAACGAATTTTAAATACAGAAACTTTCACAAAGAACCATTTCCAGAAAGCGCCTTTTCTCGGCAAGTGCATCTCCCTGCCATTATCTTCAAATTCGGTAAGTGCCTTAAGCATGGTTTAGTTTAGACTTTACATTCGCGTGCGCGAGAAAATATTTTCCGCAAAAACCTTAAGGGTGTGGCTTTACAAAACGGGTACTTAGTGAGGACCTCGGTCCCAAGTATCGGGTGCCTTGTGAGAGTCTACTGCAGCTACACCATTTTCGATGGATTTTGACAGACCCGAAAAGTGTCCGACTGACAAGAACTTTTTAATGCAATTCTTTTTTTGGTTTCGAGGAATACTACAAACTTTGCAAAAGGCAATTATGGTCAGTAGATAGGTAGAGGCAAGGAAAAGGCTAGGATCGATTTATCTTATTCAATATCACATTTCTTTAAGGTCTTTTTAGTCACACTTAATCTCCTTTAAGGTAGTACTAATATACACTATGTAAAGTACCATTAAGAAAAAAAAATCCTTCATGATCAATTTTAAATTGAAAACAAATATTCTTGAATCAGTTAAGTGAATGAGAAGTGTCTTTTGGATCCGGTTCCTAGAAAGTAAAAGTGATATATCAGACGATTTCTCGGTTCTGAATAAAAAGACGATCAATCTACATAGAAAAGGGCCTTAATCGAGATTTGGTCAGCCCTCCTTATGAATATACTGCTTTCACGACAGCCGTTGGCCATTAGCTGCTGACATAAATAAATAATAATAATATCTAGGGAGTTATATTTTTCTGTCGACTCTTAATAAATTTGCTTTGTGGTACCATTGCTGTGCTGTCCTCGTCAGCAGGGCCGTTTTCCAATGCTTGCAGATTTTGCCTCCACGCAGTCTAGACATCTCGACAACGATAATTATGAGTCAGTCGGAGAAACTGTTTTTATTTACCGCTCGTGGAACAAGATCGCAGTGTCTGGGGAGGTGTATGCATCTTTCGAAAATGAGGTCACCATCTTGATTTCATTAAGTCGCAATTACAAGAAACTGATACCACAGAAAAGGACCCAGCTCTCCGATATCAAATTTACCATTAAAAATCAATTTAAGTGCAAGTTTCTCCTCGTAAAGAATCGGCAATCTGCGTTGATATAACTAGAATTTTAGTTTATTTTTTTATTTCAACCAAAAAATATGTCTTTTTAACAAAATAGTTTAATTTTCAAGAACATAATTAAACTTTTAACAAAATATTCCAATTTTTAACCAAACTGCTTAATTTCCAGACAAAAAGAATGAACTTTAATCAAAATAAGTTGCATTTCCAACCAAATAATTAAATTTTTTAGAAAACAGTTGAATCTTTAACAAAAAAGATGATTTATTAAAAACAATACATGAGATTTCAACCCATTGGTGAATTTTAAACAAAATTGTTTAATTGATAACCAGACAAGAAATGTCGACTGAAATAATGAATATTCAGTATAGAAATTAATTTTAAATTACAAATGATAATTTTTCAAACAAAAATTTAAAACTTAAACTTTGAGAAAAAACTCTGGTTTTAACAACAACAAAGTATTTTCAACAAAATTGTCAAATTAACAACGAAAGAATGATTTTTCAACTAAACTTGTAATCTAGAATTTAAAAAAATGAATGTTTAACAAAGTAGATAAAATTTCAACTCAGAAGTTAGATTTACCAACCAAAAGGATGAAGTATCAATGAATAAACATTTTTAAGTCAAAAAGAAAAACTAATGACAAATTGTTCATCTTTAAATACAAAGGACGTATTTTCTGTTAAATAGTTAAATTTTCAAACCGAAAATATGAATTTTTAACAAACCATTTATTTCCTACCAAACACTTTAATTTTTGGCAAAAAAAAAAGGAAATTTCAGCCGAAAACATTAATTTAAAAAAGAAATGGAGAAATCACATTTTCAGTTTAAAAACAAATAATTTTTAACGAACAAAATTTCAATCAAGGAGATAAACCTTTAAACAAAATAATAAAATATTCACAAAGTGGTTTAACTTTTAACTAAATAGTCGAATTTTAAATTCAAAAAATAATTCATTTTCAACCAAAAATGGAATTGCTACATTTTCGTTTAATAAAACTAATTTAATCAAATAAAATAAAATATGCAACAAAGTAGTTAAACTTTAAACCAACGAGATGAATATTTTGCTAAAAATATGAAATTTGAATTGGAATATTAAAACTTTCAGTTACGAAATTAGTTTTTAACCAAAAGATAAACGAATAATATAATAATAGATATTTCAACCAAAAAATATTTTTATTTAACTAAAAAAAACTGTTGGATTCAACTCAAAAAGACAAATTCTTAGGTAAAATAGAGAATCTTTAAGAAAATAAAATTAATTTTCAACCGAACACTTGCATCTTTAACCAAAAAAGATTAAATTTCTATAAATAGAGATTAATTTTTAAATCCAAATGAAGAATTAAAAGAAAAATATTGAATTTGCAACCAATTAACACAACTTTAACTAAAAATATAATCATCAGAAGGAAATAACTGAAAAAAATAAATACAAGGCAAATAAAGTGGAGGACACCGCCCTACAGTATATAATGATCTTACAGTAGATAAACAATAATAATTATTTAAAAATACTAATGAATATTAAATGATTAATGTAATGTGATCAATAGTTAAAATAAGATTATTATTATTATTATATAAAAACTATGATTGATTATTTTACTCATATATGTGCTTATAATTAAGGATTATCTACTGTAGGGTGGTCTCCCTAACAAAAATATAATATCAGGATTGCAGCAAACTTTATTTTCAAAATTTCCTAACTTTCCCTTGACCAATTTTTCATTCTTCTTGACCATTAATATTTAAAGGTAAGGATTTTAATTTTGTACATTTTTTTAATAGAATCCTTTTTCAACGGCATAAGAACATTTTAAATTAAAATTTTTGAATTTAAAATTTATTATCCTTGGCAGTTCTTGAAAGTGGTTCCTATAGAAATTCCCTGACAATTGCAAACACAAAATTCAAAATCCCTTACTTTTCCCTGATTTTTAGAGATTCCCTGACCTACAGCCACCCTAGTTTACTTTTTTTCATAGGAGTGGATAGGTATCGATATCGATGAGGTTTGCCTTTAATTAAAGCGATCGATTTGCTTGTCAATTATTAATACTTTATCTCTAGGTGTAACGTGCTGTGAGCGACAGATGTACGATAGTTAAAGTACATACAAAACGTGATCGCAATTGCGTATATATCACCCATTCGGAACTAGATCTGACAGTCCGAGCCCAGAATATATATGGAGATCGTTATAACGGTGCGACATACATAGAAATGCATATAAGTGCTCGAATGCGACAAGAGCAAGCAACTATTCCACACTAATGATCACTTCCTGGTGAGATTTCTCAGTAGCCGATAGGCAACTCTATTGAGCTTGCCAAAAACCTAATCTCCTAAACATCAAACTTTATCAGGGTGGCCGCAAAACTTCGTCTTCAAAATTCCCTCACTTTTCCCTGACAAATTTAACGTTTTTCCAGATCATTAATATTTTATTAACTTTTGACGTTACTTTGTTGTTGACCGACGTAGTGTTATATTTATTTGTCGAAGGAATGATAGGTTTCGATCTACATCGTTGGAACCAATGTTAATAACTTTTAGCTCTGAAAAAATCCTGACCAGATATGCCGGGATTCGAACCAGGTCTACATATTGCCTTCCTGGTATTCTTATCCACTACGGGGGATTAGAGCTGGGACGACCTGGGTTCGAATCCCAGCGGAGCTAGATAGGAATTTTTTCAGCTAAAAATAATAACTATTTTAGTTGAGACCATGCAGATGAAAAACCATCATTATATAAGCAAAAAGCTATTAATGTTTTGTAGCCGTTTATCAAAAAAATTCCTTGGAATCTTTTAAAATTTCATAAAATATTAAAGACCATTTAAAATCTTCTGAAACTTTTTTAAACTCTTAAAAATTCCTTGGAATTTAAAAAAATACCCCAAGATCCATCAAAATATTATTAAACCACATGAAATTACATTAAATATGACTATATTGACCCTAATACCTTTTAATTGTTGAAATCTGTTAAAGATTTTAGACATCTTTTAAATTACTCTAAAATCTTTCGAAGGAATTCAAGAAAATTCAAAAAAAGGTACACCTCTGACATTAATAGTGGTCAACCCTTGGGTTAATTGATTGAAAGAAAAGTGACGAAATGATGGTTTTAGCTAAAAAACATGACTATAGTGACCAAATTCCTAAATATGCCTGACCAAAAAAATTCCCTGACTTTTCCCTGATTTCAAGGTTTTTCTGAGCTGCGCCCATCTGATTCTCCTAATCCAAAGTTTTTAAAGTCAGGATTAAAAAACCAAAAATATATAAAATAAAAATGAGTAGATCATTTGGTTTAAAAATGAGTATCGGAACAAGATTGCGTTCAAAATAACTTATGACCGCAGGAGTTATGGATTCAGTAATCTCGTCTTGGACTATAAAAAAAAGTGTAATCAACAAAATACCGGTTTTGAGATATTTATAGGATCGTCTTCGTTTTGTTTCCCGTGCATGTTTTATCCAGTCTAGCCTTTTCCAACAATATCAATTTATTTGTTGTATCTGACAAAAGATAAAAATCCAGTTTTAATGCATGTGCAAGAGCGTATAAGTTTCAGCAGTAAGTCTCGTTTGCAGAATGCACCTGAGCTTACTTATCTCTTACAGTAGAAAAAGTTGGTATCTGTCCAACCAAGCCCAATCATACGGGTAGGTAGTATTTCGATAAACATTATTCATGCGAGACAGGCTTTCAGGGTAATGCGAAACAAGAGATCGATACACTGGAACCTGGAATTAGTTAACTCGGTTTTAATATATTTCTAGAACTAATGGTCCCCGCAGTTTTCTAATCAAAGGAGCCGAAGGCCGAAAGGGAGGCTGTAATCAGTCAAATGTGACAAACAGCTTGAGGGCGGCATTATCAGAACGTTAGTTGCACCAGGTTGCGCCATGCGTCCAAATCAAACAGCAATTGTTTACACGCCCCTAATTGTTTAGACGCCCTTGGAAATAGAGTTAAGGCTAATGCAAACCATGTCTGAAACCGCAATTCAATCCAGATTGCCGTGCAATCATTTTGCTTGATAGTGCAAATCCAAATTCTATGCAGCATTGAGGAATTATCAAGGACGTTTGCATCATAGATATTATGTTAAGAAAATTCAGGGTTGTTATAGACATAGAAGTTTAGTTTAAAAATTCCACGATTTTTCAGGTCTTGCAGGTCTACGTTCGAAAAAATTCCTGTCAATAAAATTGTACTCGTTTAGACAAATACTAGACTCATTCTTGTATGCAATTATTAAGCAATAAATAGGCTCATTAATATTATTATGGTCAAATTTTAAAATGACCTTCTATAGATTCATTTCTTTCACTAGATGTAAGATCCTATATAAATATAATCGAATAATTTCGAGTTAAAGACCAACAAAATTCTACCAAATTTGATTTAAAAAATATTCAAAAAGTAATTTATCTATGTGCAATTTAAAAAAAATTAGAAGAGCTTCAAAAACATTGTAAGAGATTTTCAAAGATTTTAAAGAATTTGAGGTTATTTTTGTAAATCCCAAGGAATTTCTAAAAAAAATTAAAGGATTTGCAATTTATTATAGTTTTTCTAATGAATTTGGACAATTTAAAAGGAATCAAAGAATTTCAAAGATTTTAAGGTATTTGTAAAGTTACAAGCAATTTTGGAGAGCTATAAGAAATGTCAATGAATGTATAACGATTTTTAAGAATTTGAAGTATCTGAGGTCCATTTAAATTAATTGGAACGATTTAAAGTGATTTCAAAGAATTTTAAATATTTTATATATTTAAAAAATACTTAGAGAATTTTTAGAGCTACACAAAATTTCAAAAGATATTTAGGGTTTTGAAATACTTTAAGGAATTTTAAATTATTTCAAGGCATCTAAGATCAAATAAAGAAAATTTTAAGGGTTTTAATGATTTTCAAGGGATTTGAAATAATTTTCATGTGATTGTAAACAATTTCTCAGAATTTCGGAAGATTTGAAACGATTTTATAGAAGCTATGAGGTTTAAAGTTTTTTGGTTGATTCCATGGGATTTTACTAGATTTTCAAGAAATTTCAATACATTTTGCAAGAATTTAAGGAAATATGACATTTCGTACAATTTCACGGAATTCGTCTATATTTTAATGGAATTCAAAGAATTTATTCACAAGAAGGTAGAGATTTCCTAAAGTTTCAAAGATTTGAAGAGATTTTAAAATATTTTTTGCAATTTATTTGGAATTATCACCCCAAATTGTAATTAACTTATCCTGAAATCTTTTAAGTCTTTTGAATTCTTTGAAATTTTTCTGAATTTTTTTCATGCACTTGAATTCTTCTAAATCAACTCATATCAAAGTTAATTCACATTGTATTTTTAGGCATTTAATCAAATTCTTTTCAATTTTTTTAAAAGTTTTGAAACTAATCTCTCATGTTCTTGAAATTCTTCTCAATTCAGTCTAATTTTACTAAAATAAATGGAATTTAAAAAAATTCTGATTAACTTGAAGTTTTTTAATTTTCCTTGAATTATTTTGAAAATTTATGAATTTATGCAAAATTCGTTTAAATTTACCTGGAATTCTTTTATTCCATATATGAAAGATTTCATACTGAAAAGGTTTCAAGGTTAAAATTTCATTTTTTTAATACTGATTGTGGTTAAATAGTTTCATCCCCCTAACCTACGTAGAGTTAAACCCGGGTAGACAAAAGTTCGAATCCAAGCGGAACTAGATTGAAATTTTGCACATCTAAGGACTGAATACTTTCGTTTAAAGAAATAGATCAAAAACCATCAACCCAGCAACAAAACGCTTTTTAAGTATAATTTTTGGGGGAAAATGAAAAATTACTTAGGAAAAAATCTGCAAAAATGCAATTAATTGAGAAAATTCATTTTTTGGTCACCCTGTTAATTTTAACTTGAATGTTTTGTAGAAGCAGTTTATTTATAGCAATAGTTGGAAATAGAAGAGGAGCTAAAGAAGTGTAACTATTAACCCGGACTTAGACCGTGGCACGGTTGTTTTCCACTGAAGAATGGAACTCGAGCGGATGGTTTTTCCGCCCCGATTCGAGCTGAATTATAGCCATGGTAGAGTAGGTACCTATTTGTAGCGAGGCGCAAAAAAAGAACCGCAAAGGATCGAGGGTACTGGAAAGTTAGTGTTTTTTTTTTAGGATTTCCAAAGTGCCGCTAATTGCAACTCGGGGGCCCGGAGTATAAACGGAGTAAACCACCGTTTCTTGGACGGTTCGCACCAGTTGACACGCAGCAACGACAGCTCGACATTCCTCCACCGATCGGCAGAAAACCGGTTGCCATAAATTCGCACGAGGCGAGCCAGAACCCTATTTCAACATTCTACTACCTCTGCGATACCGGTATTTCTGCACAGGGGACCTTTTCTCCTAGTACGGCGCTGGTCAATCAGAAACTTCCTCTAAGGATGAGTTTCCTCCAGCAATTTACCAGAAACCACAAAGATGAGTCCAATCACTTCTGTTATTTGAACTCGAAATCCTAAATTCAAGTTTCTTGACCTCTCTTCGCTAACCTTAGGCACCGAAACTGGCTTCCGCATTCGCAAAATTAAAAAAAAATCAATTAAAAAAATTTAATTATCATTGAGCTTGATGAGATCTTGACGTTGTTAGGGTTTCTTCGCCATTTGCAGGAATCCTTATAGTTTGGTTAAGGGGTTCTTCTGTCAGTTTTCCTTTTGCTGCCGATAGGATCGGATAGATTGGTATATGATCGGATAGAACTGGATACAATTGAATACAATCTGATAGAACCGGGTAGGATAGAATCGAATAGTATAGGATAGAATTCAAAAGGATAGGACACAATCGAAAAGAATCGTATAAGATAGTATAGGACAGGAAAGATATCAGAAACAGAAAACTATACAATAGAATACTTTATTCTCAATACTCACAATCACAATACTACATAGGAAAACTCATGAGAATTAAAAAAAAACCCTAAAATATTTAAAATTGTTTGAAACCTCTTCAAATGATTAAAACCCTTTGGAATCTTTTTAAGTATTCTAAAAGATTCAAAATTCTTTTAAATCTTTGAAATCCTACGAAATCATTCAATTCTTCTGAAAAAATTCTTTAAAATCCATGAAAATATTATAAAATCTCCAGAAATTACATGAAATCTCACGATAATTCCTGAAATCTGAAAAACTTAATAAAATTGCCTTCTTGTAAAATACCTTAAAATCATTGAGGTCATCCGAAATCTCATAAAATCCCTTGCAATTCTAAGAAATATTCTGAAATCTTATACATCGTATAAAATCGTTCCAATCTTCCACAATTTTAGCAAATTTTGAAAAAAAATTCCAAAATTACCTAAAATCTTTTAAATTCGTTGAAATCCCTTTAAATTATTGAAATTTATTCTAAGAAATCCAACATATTCCAATACCTGTAGAATCTTTTGAAATCCCTTGAAATTTTGTTAAGCTTTTTAAAATTCCTTTGAATATTAAATAATACCCGAAAATCGTTAAAGTTATTTGAAATCCCTGCAAATTATTGAAATGAATAAAAAATTCTTCAGAATCTTTTAAAATAAGCTAATATCTTTAAATTCATTAAAAATATTCAACATTTAAAATCTCTTGACATTTTTTAAAGCTCCTGAAAATTCCTTGGAAGATTACCTTAGAAACTTTTATAATACTCTAAAATATTTAAACTCCCTTAGAACTTTTTGAAGCTTTAAAAATTCCTTGCAATTTCCAAAAATACTCTAATATCTCAAAAATATTTCGAAAACCCACCAAATTATTAAACTATGTTAGAAAATTCAGGTTTTTAAAATTCTTTAAACATAATTCAAAAGAATTCAAGAAATTTCAGAAATAGGCATAGACCTGAATTCAATTGATTGAATCAGGGATTAATTAATAAGAAGAAAACATACAAAATTATCTTTATTTTTAAAATGACTAAAGTGAGCCTTTCATTAAAAAAAGTAACTAAAAGGAGATTTGAGAAAAAAGTGCTTCTTACAGAAATTCTCTTGGTTTTGCCATTTTCATTTTCAAAATCCCTTACTTTTCCCGGTTTCCATGACCTGCAGCCACCCTGAATTAAATTTTTTCAAACTTCTTATGAACATTAAAGAAAAAATGTATCACGTTGAAATAAAGAAATCAATATCCCCAGAATTCACACCTACTTTATGGTCAAAAATCTTTTCCGGATCTTTGCTGGATTTAAAGAAACTAATCGAAAATTAGACCTGCATTTAATTAATTTTCAAGAGGTAGCACTGATTAGTTTCCATGACCAATTATAGGATTTATAGAAGCTCATTATTTATAAAACGAAACCAATCGTCATTCCACGGCTAATAGCGTGTTATTAGGCAATAACTTATAATTCCATAGTAATTACTTGGAAAGTGTGAATTAGACTCTCAGTTTTATTTCTTATAAGAAGCCATTTAGAAAATTATACAGACATTCAAAAAATTAGATTATTACACTATTCCTCACATCTCGGTTTTTATTATGGGGAAAAATAATTCAAAGTTTCGAAAGCGGGGAAAAGCGCAAGTGAAATATTCATTGAATTTTGGACCAAAGAGAATTAAACTTAAATCCAGACTCAATGTCATTTTCAATTGGATTTATCATTCCTCAGGAGAAACAGTTCTCACTTTCATTGTTGATTTGTTGGTTTGTGGAAATAAGATTATACTTGTGGGCAAACATTCTTCAAACTGTCTTTAATGTCCGTTTTTCAGTAGAGAAGGTTTTTGTAAACACAATTTTTACACATATAGGGCAGGTTTTTAACTAATTATAAACTTTTTGTAAGATTTTACGAAAAGAGCACACCTATTTTTGTATTAAATTTGAAAATAATAATTCATTATATCTTTTATTACAATCTATAACTATAGCGACAAGTGTCACGTTCAGTTGCACAATTATTATTAAAGTTCCTGACTTCATAACATACTTTAGTTTAGAAATTTTTAAGAATCAAAATTATTGTTTTGAATTTTAAATAAAAACGAACCACTTGAACCTTCAGGGTGTGTACTTAAATCCGGGATAAAAAATTCTATTCCATTATAATGTAATTAATTACATTCTAAATTAAAACATTAATTTAAACCCAAGCCAAAAAATTTTCAACAAATCTGTTCAATTTGAAGTTAAAAAAATTAATTTTTAATTAAAAAACGAATTATCAACAGCACACTTTAATTTTCCTCCAAAGTGATGAATTTTCACCTAAACTTATGAATCATTAACTGAAATAGTTGACTTTTTTACCAACAAATACGAATTTTCAACAGAATACATTTACCTTTTTTGAACCAAAAAATAAATAATTAAATTTTCAGTAAAAGAGTTTAATTTTCAACCAAGCAATTGAAATATCAAACAAAGAAGATGAATTCTCAAAAAAATACATGCATGCATGCATTCTAAACTAAACAATATCAATTTTTAACCAAAACTTAAGTAATTAAATTTTCAGTAAAAATAATTCATTTTCAACGAAAGTGATGAAATTAAAGTTAGAATGATAAATTTTCAACAACAAAAAATGAATTTTTGATAAAAGACTTTAATTTTTAAATAAAAAGATCAATTTTGAACTAAAATTAGAATATTCAATTTTAAGTTCAAGAAATTAATTTCGAATAACAAAATTTTTTTTAAAAGTTGAATCCAGTGATACTTTAACAAAAATCCCCGAAAGTTTCAGGTTTTTCCAGGTATGTAAAGATTCCCTTGACAATTCCAGGCTTAAAGCAAAAGTGATCATGAAAGCAATTTAAAGTAATTTTTTAAATATTTAATAAGATAAGGTAAGTTTTGGAACACAATGCCTGGGACATACCTGGATTTAGCGAGCAAGGTGAGCGTAATCACAGGTGCTTCCAGTAATATAAAGCTACTTTCACAAAAAAAAGTTATTCAGTAATATATAATCCAGTAATATACATCTGTTTAAAAAAATAAAAAGGTATTCTTATGAAATTTCATATTATAATTTTTTTAAAAAGTAAGCTCCCTCTCGAAGAAATTCTCGGACTCCAGAAAAACCTTGAAATTTCTAAGTTTTCCAAGTATAAAAAGACCCCTGATAATTCCAAGCTTTCCAGGTTTTCCAGGCGTGTAGACGCCCTGGCCTTGCATTAAACAATTAAAGCAGAAGCGCTTATAATAGTATGTAATTTAAAATATATTTTAAAATGCTTAACGAGAGAGGAGGGACGTTTTGAAACACAAAGCCTCGGTCAATCCTGGATTTAGCGAGCAAGGTGAACGTAATCGCAGGTGCTACAGACCGTGCCGCGCAGTCTGCCGCTCTCTCACTGCATGTTGCTCGCAACCAGTTTCCATCCTCTTTTAAAGATCCAGGGACGCGACCACGGAAGCGAGGATAATTACGCGTGTCGCTATGAAAAACACCTCAGATTCAGGGTTGCTACAAAATCCCAGTTACGAAATTTCCTGTTTTTCCCTGACTTTTCCTTGACCAATTTTTAGTTTTCCATGATTGTTCTAAAATTGACTTTTAGATATAAAAGTAACCTTAAATCTAGATTCTAGGAAATCAAATAATACTAATTTATTAAATATATAAGAAATGTTAGTTCCTACATTTATTTTAAAGACTTTTATTGCAATTTTACCGATATTTTCAAAAAATATAAAATCAAAAAATATTTTTTATTAAAAACAGTTAAATGCGAAATTTCAAACAAGAGAGAGGAATTTGCAACAAAAGAGTTGAATTTTCACCCAAGAAAGATTTTTTAGTCACTGAAGAAAATAATTTCATCTAGAATGTGAAATATTGAAGTCAAGTTTTTATACCAAAAATATGAATGTTGAATGAAAAAATCTTATAAAAAAAAGATAAATCTTTCACAAAAGATAGAACAGTTATATTTTCAGTTTAAAAAAATTAATTTTTAATAAAATGAAACTAATTTTCGACCTAAGAAATACATTTTTAACTAAGAAGATGAAGTTTCAAATAATGGTATTACTTTTTTACAAAGAAAAAAAACGAAAAACAAAAATATTTTTAAAATTAAAACAGAAATGTTCAATTTTCAGTAAAATAAAAAATAACTTTCTATCCAATAAAATAGATTTTGAATCAGATATTTAAATTTTCCATATAAAAGATAAATATTCAAAAGAAAAGATCAATTTTCTACACATAAAAATTTAATTTTCAACAAAATACAAGACTTCTAACCAAATAGTTGAATTTTTAACTAAATATTAATTTTCAACCAAACATGGAATAGTTCAATTTTCAGATAAAAAAACTTAATTTTCAATAAAAACAATTGTTTTCAACAAAATATTTCAATTTTCCACAAAAAGAAGATTTTTAACTAAAATGGCGAATCATTGCAGAGAAAATGGATTTTACATAAAGCAGTTCCAGTTTCAACCAAGTAGTTGAATTTTCGTCTAAAAAAGATGAATTCCCAGGGGAAAATGTGGTAGTTGATATTTTAACCAAAAATATATTTAAAGTTATATCAAAAACAGTTTAATTTAAACAAAAATTATTAATTTGGAGAAATTAGTTTAATTCTAAACAAAAAAAGAATTATTTTTAACTTTTTGTATTATTAAATTTTATTAATTTTTATTAAATATAAAAGTAATTTTAAAAAAATAGTTCATTTTTAAACCAAAGAAATTAATTTTTAACAAAAAAGAAGAAGTTTCAAATAATGAAATTACTTTTCTGCTAATAAAGGATGAATTTTTAACGAGAACAAAAATAGTTCTTACGAAAAATATAGTAAATCAAAACATAATTTTATCTAAACCAAAAACAGTTGTATTAAAAAAGATGAGTTTTAAACAAAACAGATAAATCCTCAACTAAAAAAGATTAATTTTTATAACAAAAGTTGTGATTTTTAAACACAAAATATGCAATTTTTACAAATTGAAATTTTGAACCCAAAGACAAATTTTCAAAATACAGTTGAATTTTTAAATTCCTGGTTTTTAGCTAATCCTAAATTATTACTAGAAACTATGCTTTGAATAATAGTGAATCTGTCCTCACTTTATGTTCGCACACTGTTCAAGTGAGAATCTTGCAATTTCATTTCGCGCCCCATTTTCCAGGGAAGCACTAATTACGCCTCATTTCTCGTTTTTCATTGTCGTCAGAGGCGACAAAGAGATTCAGTAAAGCAACCTTCATTAAGACCTGCATTAAAAGAAATTCTTCATCCATCCTCCTAAATTCTCTAATGATAAAGAATTCACAGGATTTATGGAGTATCTATATTTCGACTCGGGATATGAGTATGTCCTTCCACCGCATCAAACTATTATATGCTCGGAAATTATCATTATAACAGAGGACCGTGCTAAATCATATTTTAAACATTTAGCAAACGTGAGAGAACATTTCCCATGTATGCTTTTATGTTAAGATTATTTTGTATAGAAAAAAAACTGGATACATCCCACCGCTGCCACCCAATTGTTAAGTCACAGTTAGTGACGCTTTTTCGTTACAAAATATCGCAGATTAAAAAAAATCCGATACAGACGAACCAATTTCAAAGGAAAAGTGAAGACATTCACCTCAAAGAGAACTCTTAATTGTAAATAAATAAACAAGTAAAGTGGTTGGCTGCGCCAAACCACAACATCGGATAACAAACCCAGCGGAGAAACCGAATTCATCGAGCAATGACCGGGAATCAAGATTCGAGTTGAAACTCATTAATGAGTTCCGCGAAGAGACGTCGATCAAAATTTTTAAAAGTGAAAGATCTTGATCTTATGCTGAATCGAAAATTGAAAGTTTTTCAGAAGAGAAAAAAAAGTAATAAAGAAGTTTTTTAAAGACGCACGAAGTAATTAAATTATCTATAATAAACAAAACTGGCCGGAAATTAATGTCCTATTATTTCCCTCAAATATATAATTTCAAGTTTCCTACCTTTTAAACACGTAAAGGTCCGTTTTGTCTATTCGAAATCACAAAATGGATAATTAGATGCGGCAGAATAAAAGCAGGATAAGATAATTACCATTCCCGGGGGGGCCGGCTGTAAACTATTTCTCATTCGCCTCTCGCCTTTTATATGTATATGTAATATGTATGTAAACTTAACTTCCGGTAAGAGTAGAAACAGCTGCTCTGGTATCACTTTTGCACTTTTGCAGGGTAAAACGTGTACCACAACCGAGAAAAGGTACAAGTCAAAACCATTTACGGGAATGAAAGTTACAGAACAGGTGATGATCTATCAGTTACAAAATCACCGAGATCCACTCCTTCCGTATTAAGAAGGTGCATGTCAGAATAATTTTTGCCAAAGTCTATTGAATCAGGGTGGCCAAAGAGTTTCATTTTTAAAATTCCCTGATTTTCCCTGACTAGTTTTTCATTTTTCCTGACCAACAATATTCGAAGACCACCATTTTCATCTTGTAACATTTTGAAGTTAAAATCTTTTATAAAATCAATATAAAAATCTCAAGTGAAAATATTACAATTTATTTATTTCAACCAAAAACATGATCTTTTGTACCACAAAGAATGAATTTTCAATCCGAAAAGACAAATGTTCAACAAAATAGTTAAACTGTCAAACAAGTTGTTGAATTTTGAACCAATAAAGATGAATGTTCAAACGTATGATCAAATTTTTAAACAAGGAATATTAAATTGAGTTTTGATGATTAAAAAAATTGAACTGCAATCGACAATATTTGGATTCACGATGAAATAAATTAATTTTGTGAAAGACAGTTTAACTTTAAACAAAAAAATGAACATTCAGTAAGAAAACGACATTTTGTGTCCAAATTTTTCAACAAAACAATTAATTTTTTCAACAAAATAGTTGAATTTTTACCGAATGCATGAATTTTTTATCTACAAATGTAAATTTTTGAACAAGAAAGATTGAGCTTTAACAAAAGAACGTTGCATTTTTAACTGAATAATTGAATTTTTAACCTACAAAGAAGAATTCTCAACGAAGAACGTAATAGCTGCATGTTTAAAACATACAGAAAAATAAATTTTTCTGAAAATTGACAAATTTCGAACAAGAAAATAAGAATTTTCAATATAAAATTTAATTTTCAACCAAACAGTTGCATTTTTAACTAATAAAAAGAAAATTAAAAAATTAAGAGATTTGTTTTCCACAAACAGAGATACGCATTTCAACCATAAATAGAATAATTAAAATTTTAGCTAAAAAAATTAATTTTAAAGAAACAAAAAAAACGAATCCACAACAAAATAGCTAAATTTTCAAGCATAGGTAAACCTTCGACCAAAACTTTTTTTTACGAAGTAGTTCAGCTTTTACTCACGTAATTGAATTTTCAATTAAGAAATATTCATTTTTAACAAAATAGTTTAACTTCCAACCAAAAAGATGAACTTTTAACTAAAATAATTAATCTTCAACTAGAAATGGTGAATATTAGAAAAAATATATTTTAAAGTGGTTCAACTTTCAACCGAATTTCAACAAAAAGATCATTTTCTGCCAAAATAGTTAAAGTTTCAACACAAAAAGAATTTTTAACGAAAAAGATTACTTTTTAACAAAATTATTAAGTTTTCAACAAAATTTGCTGAAAAATAGAAATAAAAGTAAAACCAAATTATTCACAATGATATTATATCAGGTTGGCCGCAAAGCTTAATTTTTAAAATATCCTTAATTGTACCTGACTCATTTCTCATTTACCCTAACCATTAATATTTAAAGACTAGAATATTACAATTTAAAATTTTTTAACCTAGAATCTTTTAAAATTGGAATAAAAGATTTGATTCTTTTTTAAGTTTCTGACTTTTCTCTGGCATCCGCTGACTTATCCCTAATTTCCAGATTTTCACTGATCTTCGGCCACCCTGATTAAATAACATAAGAGCCTTAAAAATCCAACCTGAATGATTAATTTGAAATCGATCGTCTTTCTAAAATCCGAATAGGGAGAAAAATTGAATTAGAAAGATTCTGAAAAACGGGGTATTGTTGGTACAAGACTCGAGTTTAAGGCTTGCAATTTGCATTCTTCATAAACGGCAAAACTCTTTTTCAATTTTTAAAGCCATTTAAAAATATAGCACATTCAATGGTTCATTACCCATAATAAATAGTATCCTCGGGCCGAATGTGAAACAATTTGTTCGAAAAAATAAATTATAAACGTAGCAGAGTGAATCAGCCGAACCGGTCTATTGAAAGTAACTTTTTATTCTTAATTTTTCGTAATTCGTAATTCAGTTTTTCTTTGTGGACAAATAATTTAATCCGAAGATTTAGGGGGCTTAAACGCTGACATGAATGATTAAGAGGACAGAAGATTCTACGTTCATCATTTTAATGTGTGTATAAGACAAAACAGGCGTGGGACTGATTACAGAGTATGGAATGATTCATGGGATCTACGTCATATTATTCTAATGCGAACTTAATGGGGCCTTATTTTTTTAGAGATAAAAAATTGAAGAAAAAAAGGTAAACAGAATTAGAAAAAAACACTTGAAAAAAATTAGCATTCAAACAAGGATTGATGCTCTTCATAACTTCAATCGCATGTGAATTGATGATAGGATTGCTCAAGTACCCATCAAAAGAGATCAAAAGAACACAAAGAAAAAAATGATAATGAATTAAAAGTGCCTACTTTCGCATTCGCTCAAAAGCAGATCTTATAGACACAAATGAATATACGATCGAATTCGTAGCATCATTGTTGAGCTAAAATAAATAATCATTGTTTCATTGAGTATTCATTTTAATCGACAGTATCTGTTTTTGAACAAGCGCGAAAGTGCCTACTTTTGACTGAATAGCGTTTTTTCTCACTGTTAGCATTTTTGAAATGGAATATACATATACATGATCAAGCATAATAAAAAATAGGATCAGGACGAAATCCTTTATTTGGGTTGATGGTTTGCTGTAAGAAAAGGATCGGTATAGAAGTTTTCAAGATATGCATAACAATGACCATCAATGCAAAAGTATCATGGAGAAGACACTTCACAAGACGTACGATTTATGTTAATTCAAGAACGTCAAGAGGGAAGTTATGATTCATCCGGATAAATAATCTACGATTCTAGAAGATCACTGTATTTTCCCTTTCCAGGTCCAAGATATCATATTATACAAAGATTAATTCAGTTCAAGATTTATTCGATATAGCTGAATAATAGTCAATTGGAATTTTAAAATCTGCTTATAATGAATTTATAGTTGATAGCAAACTTCCTCATTTTAGATGGTTTTTAAGATTTATTCTTTTGAAGATTAAAAAAATATTAATAATTATATAAGAGGATCATTATATTTTATAGCATTTTTGAACACATTTGTGGAATCAGTGATTTCAATTACTTCTCTGAGGACCCAAATTTTGATTAGAAATTCATCATAGAAATAAGAAATGTTATCGACTAAATTTTGTTTCGAAATATAAATTTTTTTCTTTCTAAAATGTTTTATTATTAACTGACAGAAGTTATTTTCTAATAAGTAACATTTAAAATTAAACCAATGCCTGAAAAGTGATTACGATTCTACAACTAAGTAATTGTCCTTCGAAGTTGAAATATTTCAAATTTGTTTAAATATTATTTAAAATGCTTTTTATTTTAATTCATGAGACAAATTCTTCTTTATGAGAAAAATGCATTCTTTCATAAAATAAGACATACTGTTTCAGTTTCCGTCATTTTTTAAAATCTATATTTATCAAATGAAAAGCTAATTTGAAAATATAATTGGGTTAAGTCTCAGAGAATGGGGAAAAGCTCTTAAAAGCTTTGACCTACTGTCCTAATATAATCGGCATTAAACCAACAATATTGCATGCTTCTAATTTTCTTTCTGCTAAAATAAACATTTTTCTCCCAAAATATATATTGAGCAATGGCATTTTGACTCTATAAAAATTGAAATGCTTCTAAGTTGGCATTTTTCCAAGTTTGGTCGTTTTAAAGTTTGGATAAACGGAACTGTGTTTTGAGTTTGAAACACAAGGAACCTTCATTATTTTCAACCTGAACGTTTTTGCACTCGATTTTTCTTTGCAGAATTTTTTTCTGATTATTTTGTAGTATTTTATACTAAAAATGAAAATTAAGTATCTGATCCTCTTTGCAATAGGTACTAAAATTTAAACTTAAGTAACAATTTTTATAAAGGATTTTGTATAGAAGGACATTTTTTTCTATTGTTTAATACTTCTCGATAGTTTTTAAACCTAACAAACATAAAAAATAAAACACTTTTAGCTTTCTGAAATGTTTCTAAAATGTAAATTTTCAATTAATTTAAATTATTCACATCAAATAAACATTCTCGACTTTATTAACTTACAAAATGTAAAAACATAATTAAAATTATTCTCATTTTAAAATGGATAAAAAATAAATCATGGTAAACAAACAACATCACCTCTTCAATTCTTGACTTTTACAGGTGTTTCAGAGGATGGATATCAGGGTCACCTCTATCTAACTTGCTTTTAAGGTTAGACGGGTTTATGGGCATTTAAAGATTAAACGATTTTTATGATACTTTATAATTTTTATAGGATTGAAAGTATTGAAAGACTTCCTTGAGATACTTAGTTTCATAAAGGAAATTCTTAAAAGAAAAGGATTTTATCATCTCTTCTTCTGTATCTATTCTGATGTATAGAAACAGAAAACTTGGAGGTGTCCTTCAGGAAAAAAGACCTCGTGGGAGAATAGTTTGTCATCGAACGCCTACGAGAATTACGGAATAGTTTCAGTAAAATTTTATTATACAGTATCTACTCACGTTTTTGCTATGACTGATATTGTGGTGTTGGTGATGTGTGTGGTGTGTGTCCAACTTCATATTGGCGCAACGATTGAGGGCATGAAGTCTCCTGAAGAGAGAATGCAGAGAATCTGTCTCCAAGAATGGATGGTCTTTGGAAACGCCAGATACGTCTATTGGAAACTGGTAGTCTGAAACAATAAAAAATGGCAATATTTGCTAAAAATAAATTTTTTCCATAAAAAGTGTTTTAAAAAATATCTCAAAAGTTCACAGCCCAAAACGCTCTCAAAAGACTAAAAAATAGGGTGATTCTTTATGAAAATAGGGGAATAATAGGGGGATAATTTATATTAAATTAAACTAATTTATTTAGTTTTCAATTAAATAATTGAATTCTTAAACAAAACAAGAATTTTAATGAAACTGTTGGATTTTTAACCAAAAAATTTCATTTTCAACCTACAATGTCAAGTGTTCAAAGTAAAAAGACTAATTTTCAAGAAGACTTGAATTTTAAACCAAGAAAGATTGTTTATTTAAGAAAGAAAAAAAACATATATTTTGAATTTTCAATACAGAAAAAAAGGAATTTTCTACAAAATAGTTAAATTTGTAACCCAAATAGTTGAATTTTCAACCTAAAAAGATAAATATTCAATCTAGAATTACTAATTTTCAAGAAAATACTTGAATTTTTAACCAAGGAAGATTTTCTATTCAAGCAAGAAAACTAACCTAGATTAAAAATTTTTAAAGATAAAAAAAAGGATTTTTCTACAAAACAGTTAAATTTTTAAGCAAAAACGTTAAACTTTCAACCCACAAAGATAAATATTCAATCTATAAAGACTAATTTTCAAGAAAACATATTTTGAATCTACCTATATTTTGAATTTTCAGGGCAGGAAAAATAATTTTCTACAAAATACAGTGAAACTCTTCAATAGCCCTCCCTTCTATAGCCCTTCCGAGAATTGAGGCCGCGCCGCATGTAGATGTAACACTAGCTACGAGGGGTGCGCGGGATATGCGACTGTCACTCAGGCGAGCACTCAAGCATGAACAAACAAAAGCGGACCGGATTATAATGAGTTAGTTCCCACCCACTGTCAGCCCCAAAATTGGCGGTATAGAAGAGTTTCACTGTAGTTACATTTTTTAACCAAAATAGTTGAATTTTCAACCCAGAAAGATAGATTTTCAACCAATAAGATTAATTTTTCCCCAAAGAAGAAGAATTTTCAACAAAATACATGAATTTTCAACCAAATACTTGAATTTTCATCTAAAGAAGAATAATAATTTCCAACCAAAAGAATGAATATTTAACTGAAATTTTTAATAATTAACAGAAAAAAAATGAATTTTTAACAATGTAGTTACATTTTCAAACAAGAAAGATCAATTTTAAATAAAAGTATTTAACAGCTAATTAGTATTTCAACCAAAAAAATACTAATTTAAAACAAAGCAATGTTCTAATCTACTAATCAAGACATAATATTAATTTAAAACATGAATGTATACCTAATCATATAAAAGCACAAAATCGACATCTAGCAAAGTTATGTGCCCACTTTCGAAGGAAACTTAAATCAGATCTGATACCCAAAGTGCACTAAGAATAGTAATTAATTGACCCAGGTGAACCTAAGTCACATACAATGTATTGAACAAAGCACGTTCATATCCGATGCACGAAATTCGATCACTGTTATAGCCAAAGTTACTGATCCATAAAAGGTGTTTAATGTTTATGGATCAGTGAATTCGAATCTTGAATGAATCCAATAATCGATCAATCAAACTTCTCGAGACTTGATGATAGAACCATATCATAACCATGTATCATAAAGCCAAATAATTATGATACATATTTTTCGCAATTTTGGAATTACGTTATCATATCTGATACTATTTTCTCTTCCAAACCCTATAATTTCGGAAGTCAGCTCCTCGAATTTTTCCATATAGATCGAATAATGGTCGACCATCGAAATCGATTAATCGCATAGTGCCTGGGACGTTGCATCACGAATACTAATTGATTCGTCAGATGAACGGTACCATGAGCAAGATCCCCTTTCGCGAGGCGGCGATAATTAGTATGTCTAGAAAGTAGACTCGATCACTAATCGATAACTTTAATTTATTCTCAATGGGATCTAAGCCCCAGAGCCGATTTCGCGATTTGGATCATCGATAGGCGCTAACTATTATGGAAATAATCTTTCCTGGAAGCTACAACTATCCATGTATTTCTTATCGATTTTTCTCATGAAATTTTTTTTTAGATATGATGATATTGAGTAATCTGAATCTCTAGAGCTTCCGGAAAATTTCTCCTGATTTATAAGACTGTGTAGGAGAAACTCGTCTCGTGACTCAGCTCGATGATAAAATTAAGATTACGTCGAGAAGATCGCTCAATTTTTTTATATCTAATTGTTTAGTAATTTAAAGTGGCAATAATAGACAGAGAATAGTTAGTTCTAGGCTATAGGCTATAGGCTATAGGCTATAGGGCAATCATGTTCATGATGGAAATGATTTCTTTTGAAAAAAGTTCGAAAATGAAGAGAAAATTAGAGAAGAAATGATTAGAAATTGTATTAGAAGAGAAATTTTTATACTAACGATATGAATTGACGTCATCTCCTAATGTGAAAACACTATGACAAAGTTTTCTGACGTCATTGGGGGAATTTACGAAAACTAGAAGAAAAAGCAATAACACTAATCTCGGATTATGGGGAGATAACTTTTTTCAACTCCAGGGTGGTAAAAGAAGATTTTTTTCACAATTTCCTGACCTTTCGCGTAGGAATTCAAGTTTCCTTGGCCATTAAAAGTTAAGACTAGAATTCTAATCTTGTAAAATTTTCATTTTACATAACAAAAAATGCTCTTTTAATAGAGGAAATACATGGGTTTTCATGAAAATAGGGAAATAAATTATTATTAATAAAATTAATGTAAATACCAAAATGCTGTGAATTGCTAAGGCTTAGTGAAAATATATTGTCAACCGAAAAGACGAATTTTTTTAGAAGACAGCTGAATGTTCACCAAAAAAGGTAATTTTCAATGAAGAAAGATGAATTTGCAACCCAATGGTCGAATTTTCAAACAAAAAAGATTAAACTTTAACTAAGAACAGTTGCATTTTTAACCCAACAGTCGAATTTTACACAAAAAATTTCATTCGACGAAAAAAATTACTTTTTAACAAAATAAATGAATTGTAGAAAAAACTTAATTTTTGATAAAAATTTAATTTTTGTCAAATGTTTCAACGAAACAGATGATTTTTCAACAGAAAGATAATTTTTCAACAGAAAGATGAATATTTTACCCAAAAATACAAATTTTGAACAAAATAAAAAATTTCTTTTAATTAGTTAAATTTTCATCAAAGAAGATTACTTTTGTACAAAAAAAGACAAAGTTTGAACAAAACACAGGAATTGTTAGCCAAAAAGGTGATTTTTCAACAAATGAGACAAACAAGAGAGATAAGAACACATTTTTAACCAAAAATTGAATGATTAAATTTTCAGTTGCAACGATTAAATTTCATCCAAAAAAAAAAAGAAAGAATTTTCTACAAAATAGTTAAATTTACAACCAAAGAAGTGAATCTTGAAAAAATTAATTGTTAGCGAAGTGGTTCAACTTTCAAACAATTAATAGAAATTTTTATTTTAAAAAATAACTTTTTTAAATAATTAAATTTTTAACCAAGTAAGATAGATTTCCAGACAAATGGTCGAATTTCCAAATAAAAAAGGTCAAACTTCAACTAAGCAGTTGAATTTTCAAGTGGGAAAGCCTAATTTTAAACAAAAATATTCATTTTCAATCAAGAAAAAACATCGACTCAATGAGATAAACTTTCTATCCAAAAAGACAAATATTCCAAAATACAGCTGAATTTTCGACCACAATTTTTCTTTTACAATACAAATTAATTTTCAATAAATAGTTAAATTTTCAACAAAATAGTTGAACTTCTAATCAAATAACTTATTTTTAAACGGTTAACAAGTACATTTTGTACTGACAATAGAATAGTTAAATTCTGAAATAAAAAAATTGATTTTCAACAAAAAAATTCATCTACAGAGGTGAGTCCTAATAAAAATTAATTTCTAACAAGATAGTGTAAGTTTTAACCATGTGGCTGAATTTTGAAAGAAAAATATGAATTATTAATAAAATAATTAAACTTTCAACCAAAGAGATAATTTTTAAACTGAAATATGTAATGAAGCTTGAAGAACAAAATTGAATTTTTAACCCTGTTTGCTATTTCAACAAAATAATTAAATGACTTAATTAATCATAGAATTTTTATCTAAACGAGATGAATTCTGAATTAAAAAAATAGAATAGTAGATTTTTCATCCAAGAAGAAGTAAGCTTAAACCAAAAATAGTTATTTTGTGATTATCAAAGGAGAGACAATCACAGCGGGAGACCTTGCATGTGCTACTGCTACTGCTTTTCCTTCGATAATCAGAAAGCCCTTTGTATTTTCCACAGTAGAAAATAATTTGTTAAACATTTTAGTGCAACTTTTTGCACATTGACACTACATACACCATATCCAGAAGGCAAAAGTTTGCAATTTGCTTCCAAAATTATCTCCGTCAGTTAACAAATAACAAATACCAAATGATTATTTTTGATTCTAAATTTTGCCATTGCGCACACAAAGGATTGAAGAAATTCACTCGGAAATGCACATATTTTTGCAGATTTTTAAAAATATATTTTCAGCGAGTAACAACCATTCTTCGTTGAATATTTTCAAATGGTCATACGATAATATTTTTTTCAGCTAAGATTCTCTCTATAATCTGTACAAAATGGTGGTATCTGAATTGTTCGGACAGCAAATAGCAGAATTTCAAAAAATAATTAGTCATAACAGAGCCTTTACGATTTTTAATAAAAAGACCTTTTATTTCTTGCTACAAATATTTAAAAGTTAATTTTCCAAAGCACAAAATACCAAAGCATCCAACCATAAAATTTTACATCCTAAGATATTTCCATTTCATAAAAAAACAGAAGTCGGTCTTGCCCCAACATACGGGACAAGACCAACGAAACACAGCTTGTTAAAAATAATTAATGATCAAATCACTGTTTTATTAAGATAATTAATGCGTATGAAAATATTATAGTCAATCATTTTGGACTCGAAATAATAAAAGAAGGCTAAATTCTACGGCTTATTAACTTTTTACAGAGCAATGAATGTTAACCGGTCGGTCCTGCCCCGATCTACCCTACTTCTTTACTAAAAAGAGTAATTATTCACTCTTATGCTCTACTTATACTAAACAACATTTATTTTTGATTATAAAAAAAAGGTTTAAGAGAAGGCTTCTTGTACCAGGCATAAAGTTTTGAGCAGGTCATAAAGTGGTAATAAAAAGTAATCGTTTCGGAGGCATATTAAGCCATAAAATGGAACACGCTCGAAAAGGGCGTATCGAGCACAATAACCAATGCTCAGTCATGCCTTTTTAGCATAAGTGACGTATTTCAACAACAAACGTAGAGCGTACATTTGAAAGCACCAAATAGCCTGAACTAGGAGATCTGAAGGACAGATTCGATCCTTCTTCCGTTTGAAAAGTATAATCAGACCTACGTAGGCGATCATAAGTCAGCTTATGACTCTTGAACGGTGACTTAATTCGTGGAATTGCGTCGTAAGGTAATCTAATTGCCATAATTTATATGCATTATCGTATAATAGGAATATAGTACAGTGGTATAATAAGAATATATGGTATAATAGTAAAATTCGCAAATACGTTAATATCAGATGTAAGGAAACGTAAGACATCTACCCACCGATATCTTACACTCAGAAAACGATTTGGCTGAATCAACAGTATTTGTGTTGGTTCAGCCATAGATTATGAGACCGTTAAGAGACTATGTAACACATCCAGGGGGAACAACTTTTGTGACTACTTGTGACGTAGGAGGGGAAAAATCAAGATGTGAACCCACTACAAAGACACAACTATTTTTCTTTGAAAGTTAATTATCTTTAATTTAAAAGTTTACCATTATGTTTTTTATCAGGATTTATCTCTTTTGGTTAAAACTTCTACTATTTGATTGAAGATTTAACTGTTTTTTTTTTAAATTGTTTCTTTTTTGTTGAAAATTATTTTTTTACACTGATAATGTAAATTTGTCAATATTCTATTTTTGTTTGAAAATCTATTGCTTTTAGTTGAAAAAATCAATTATTAAATTTTCATTGAGAATTCATTTTTTTATTTATTTAACTACTTGGTTAAAAGTTTAACTACTTTATTAAACATTTATTTTATTGCTTGAAAATTGAATTTTTTTTTAAAAGTCGCTTTTTTCTAGTTTCAAATTATTTGTTTTAACTGAAAAGTTAACTATTCCATTATTGGCTGTGAATTGATAGTTTTTAGTTGAAAATTTAACAATATGGTTTAAAATGTATGCATTTTATTGTAAACTAGTTTGTTAAAAATTAATTTTGTTACTTGAAGAACCATCTCTTCGGTTGGAAATATAACTATTTTGTTGAACATTCTATTATATTTATGGTTCTGAATTCATAATATTTTGGTAAAACATTCTACCTTTTGTTGTTGAAGATTGAACTATTTTGTTTAAAATAATTTTTCTGTTAAAATTTAACTTTTGATCTCAAAACTTTAATATCAAATTTCTGCTTTAACAACGATCATCGTTAGTTGAAAATTTAACTACTAACTTTTTCATTTTAATTAATGGTTGCAAGATTATGGTTTTTAATCTTACAACCAAAATATTTGATTCAATATTAACTCTTTTGTTGTAAGTTCTTATTGCTTGAAGTTTAAAATTCGACATTTCATAGAACATTATTCTTTTGTCTTAAAAACTTAACTGTTTCGTAAAGTATTTATATTTTTGAGTTGAAAAATCAACTTATTCATAAATAATTCAACTTTTTCGTTTGAAAATTCCAATTATTTATTGAAAATTCGTCTTCTTGGGTAGAAAGTTTTATTATTTTGTAGAAAATTTAACTATTTCGTTCAAAATTAACATTATAGTTGAAAATTAATATTTTATTGTCCTATTGAAAATACAACAGTTTGGTTGATTTTTTTTTCTCTCTTGAAAAAAAATCTTTCTTATCTGAGAATAAATTTTTCTTGTTAAAAATTCGTCTGCTTGAACTGAAAACTGATCTGTTTTGTTAGAAATTTGATATTTTTGCTTAAAAATTCAACTATCTGGTTAAACATTAATCTGATTTGGTGGAAAATTTAATTATTTTGTTAAAAACTTAAATAATTGGTTGCAAATTGAAACTGTTTTTGCTTCAAGTTTAATCAGTTTTGTTTCAAAATTAAACCATTTATTTGAAAATTCGTCTTTCTTGATTGCAAATTCAACTATTTGATTGAAAATTTTCGACAATATTGAACTATATGGTGAGAAATTCAACCATGCGGTTAAGAATTTAACTACACGGCTAGAAATTCATTCAAACGGTTGGAAATTCAACTATTTTGTTAATTTTTTTTACTATTTTCTTGATAATTGAACTATTTTGTTCAAATTCAGCCTGTTTTGCTAGGTAATAAATACAACTTTTTTTATTAAAATTAATTAACTTGTTTGCTGAAAATTCAACGAATTTATTGCCAATCATCTTGTTGGTTGAAAAATATAATCACTTAATTTTAATAATAAATCGGTCTTCTAAATATTAAATAATAAAATTATTAAAAATAATAGTTTAATTGCAGATGAATATAGATATCTAATTTTTCTAAACTTGTGCTTTCGAATGTTAGAAAATTGTTTATAATTTTCAAAGAGATCAAATTAACATTGTGCGCCGTATTGTCTCAAGACAGACAGGGTAAAATTGACGCAAGTGAATTTTTTGAAAGACTTAGTAATTAAGTATCTTAATTTGTATAGATTCAATTTTTCCTCGTGAATAAAACAAAGCTTAGATATTGATCTAAGTATTGCATAAATTGTTATTGCAATATATTTTCCCTTCTAACGATTGATATACCTTATTCACGCCGCATTACCCGCTGCTCTCCTGAGTGAAAAATGCGTGAAAATTTATATCATTTTCAACAGTGGTATCTTACGAATATAGCATTATGTTGCATTAAGAAAATAGTATATTATAAGTCGTAACTGAGTACCTATGGCACCATACATGTGCGAAACGACGTGACTTAACTGACTCGAATCTATAGGATGTTTCGCGGTAAACAATCGTTTTATCTCAACAAAAATTGTTTTATACAGCGTTCTCATACGATAAGATCGTGTGCCGTTTGCAAAGATCAAGGCGAATTATACTTTGTTCATTGGATGTTGAAAACCTCGCAATTCGAGTTAGTGATTGTAGAATATGTGGAGCTTGAGGAAAGGTGCGGGCTGCTACTATTCATGTAGAATAATCAGTGTCATTAGGATTTATCTGGGAACTTCTGAAGCTTCTAGTTTCTCGCTTTATTTTGTTTCGTTCGCGTCTTGTGGAGAAAGTATTAGATTGAAGATAATTAGAATTTAAGGGACTGCTTTTATGGCGTCAGATGCTGATTCAATTACGTTGCCAATTAAGAAATCCTGTTTGTGGAAAAAAGAATTATAGGCCTGGAACTAAAGAATAAATAAATTAGAAAACGCATAAACCCTATTAAATACAGACACTAACAAGTGAATAGAATAATAAATTCTTTTATCAAGTTTATTTATGGAATAAATGTATGGATATTTAGAGGAGAGCATTTCAATTCAAACTGAAAAGCCAGCTGGAAAGTTAAGCTCAAGACTCAATTGAGCCAATCAGCTGACAAGAAGCGGATTTAAGACGAGCTTAACTCTTAAGCTTTGAGTGAAATACCGGACCAGAAGCAGGAGAGTGAAGGGTGGAATGCTTGACAAGCAAAATCATTCAAGTCATTAACTTTTATATGCTCCGTGCTCACGTAACGATCTTGCAAAACACAGAATAAAAGAGCAATTTAATGACATTTTTTGCAGTTGCAGTAATGTAATACAGCTATTTTTCTGCAGAAATATTATTTTTTCTGTACTCATTAATACTTGGAAACAATGAATGCATGCTATCAAATATCAACATTTAAAACTATATTCTAATACAATGGTCATTCTCTCATATTTATAATACTTTAAAGATCATTTTCGTTCAGCAAAAGCCCTATGTTAGAAAATAATTGATCAATGTCAGGTCAACAAGATCAAGATAATTTTATGTGTTTATAGAAAAAGACATAAAATTTTGCGAATAATATATTTGTTGAAAAAAAACATATTTGAAAAGAGTATGCTCCTTCTTGCAGAACAAATTATTCTAAAGTACTTCATTATCTTCTCATATTGGATCATTTCAAACTCGACTTTTTTCCTCATACGAATAAAATTATGTATCAGTTCTTTTTCTTTTTAGAAAAGATAAGCTACTAACAACCCTATTATCAGGTAAACCTGTTTGATGACGTCATTGGAAATCTTAACAGAAAAAGAAAGCTTAATATTTCATTCTTATTGGAGGTTAAATCAATATTGTTCATAATAAAACAAGTGTCATGAATTTTTTCCATTTCAGGCTAGATTCACAATAATCAAGTTGTTATTCATTTTTCTTGTTATCATTCTAAAACGTAAGAATTTTTAGTGTTTCATACGGAAAATTTACAAGTTTCTTTTTAAAAAGAATTTGATGCTTTAAATCATGATAAAAATATAAATATTATAATGTAAAAGTGAAAAATTAAAATTAAATCTCATTACTTATATGGTTACTACTCAAATACATCTTCAAGACTACTATGAAATTCCTCGGTTTTGCGGTTTTCTGATTTTCTATTAGTTATGTAAAATAAAACAGTAATTGCAAATTCCACAATTAACAACTTCATTTCTTAGTATGTTACTTCACTTTTTTCCAACATTGATACGATATTCAATGATAAATTTTAAATTTTTGACATAAGTAAAATTATTGCAGCTGATTATCTTTTATTGATTCAAATTTTTTTACTTTGATAGACACATTACACATCTGTAGTAATTCTCATTGTGTACTAAAGTCCTGAGCATATTACATTTTATAATTTCATGTACAGTTCTAGGAGTAATACACAAACAAAAGGAAACTGTACGTCGTTTAGAAAGATGACAGTTTTATCATTTTAATTCGTCATCCAGGAACTGGAGTGGGAGTCCTAGATGATTAACTGTTATCTAACTGTAATTTCTTCCTCTTCACCCTTTTGTATCTCTCTTCATCTTTACTTATTTTATTTTTATACAATCTAATGACTATTTCGTTTGTCATAAATTTGATTAAAAACGTTTAAAACAAAAAGTTTTTCTAACATTAATATTTATTTAGTATAACATAAATTAAAAGAATTCCTTTTATAATTATCTAATAAGGCCACCGTTACATCACTATTAATAAGAGAAGCTGGTTACAATATTAAATGTATGTTCGTATCCAATGTCTTGATATTACATTATTATTTCATACATAATAATTGTGATAATTTGAGTATTATGTATTTGCATTACTTCACAAAGAAGCAACTGTTTTGATAAGCGTTTTCTGTAATATTTGAATTTATAACTATTTTATTTTTTATTTTTTAAACAATATAACCAAGGATCATGAAACAAAATAGATTTTATTATTTTTGGATATAACTATTAAATAACAAAGTCTGCATAAAATATTAAAGTTATATGTGCACAACATCAAAGCATTGGATGAAAATTGTCATACCTCTTGAGTGTTATGTATTTTTGCATTACGTTTAAATGATTGTCTCGTAAGTAACTATTTTGTACAATATTTTTTGGGTCCAAGTGGAATAGGATTATATAGAATGAAGGTTTATTTTTAATGTAAAGATGCACTGTATCCTAATTTGTTTTCTTTCTGTTAACAAATTTGTCAAACTGAGCGCAATTTTCAACGAAGAGTATTTAGAGGCTGGTTAGCCGATATTTATGTCTTTTTTTAAACCTAATTTCCCATTTTCGCTAAAAATTATTGTATACTTTTTTTAAATCATGTGTAAATTTCTATTTATGTTGTCAAAGAATCCTGCTGCTAGAAAAAAACACATCTTTTTTTGTATTTTGCAATTTTTCAATGTTTTAGGTTATTTATGAAAACACATATCAACGCAGTTGGTAACTCTGTCGAGTTTTTCTTATATCACATCACTGTAATCGTAAAACGTATTTATTCATGAGAATATTTCCTTTTTAAGGTACGTGACTTTCGTCATTATCAGCTATAATGTCGATGAGCAGTGCGCATCCTCTAAATATTATCCATACAGAACAGTTTTGTAAAGAAATGAACAAAGTAGGACACAGTGCATTCTTATTTGAAAAAAATTGTTATTTTCCTATGAAAAATTGAGAACCCTAATGTAAATTTTTATTAATAAAACTAGCAGGTTTGAATTCACCATTTCATGTGTTTTCTACTTCTGCAGATGGTTAAAAACCATTCGAATTTTTTTCTATGGTATAGCAAACATTAAAATACATGAAAAATAGTTCCAAACGACTGGACGCTTTTGATGTCTTAAAGTTTTCATTAACTTGCATTACGTATTTCATTTTCTTTCCTCTTTTCTCAATCAAATCAATACCAATCAATATTGTATGTAAATAACCGTATAATATATATATATATATATATATATATAACGATAGTAAGAATGTGACACATTCAAATTTTTACCAACAAGAGTTTAACTGTGACTGATGCATGACTTTAATTCATAACAAATACGCATATTTCAGCATGGTTCTTGCTCATAAGGTAAAAAGATAATTAACTTGAACATCTTCAAAATCCGGATAAATTTTTTCCTTAGTACAGTGCATAAGACACAAGATGATCTTTTAGCATGTCAAAAATCAAAAAGCGTACCAACTCACTATCAGTATGTATGAATTGAAAATGTTACTAATTTTCCTTTAGTACAATACATATCAATAACCAAAGCAACTCAAAATTAGCAGTAAGCATGCTTTAAACATGTTGCTAATTTTCCTTTAGTACAATTTATAAGACATAAGATGATCTTTTAGCGTGTCAATAATCAAAAAGCGTACCAACTCTAAACTATCAGTATGTATGAATTGAACATGTTACTAATTTTCCTTTAGTACAATACATATCAATAATCACACTAAGTCTAAACTAACTGTAATAATGATTTGAAAATGCTGTTAATTTTCCTTTAGTGCAATGCATAAGCCATAAGATGATCTTTTAGCATGTCAATAATAAAAAATCATACCAACTCTAAGCTAACAGAATGAATTATTTGAACATGTTGCCCATTAGGAATCTCAATTTATTTGTAATGTGATTCATTATTTTGAATACTTCAAGTTTAAAGCATGTATTCTACGTCCACTTCAACAGCCACTTATCACGCAACAGTTAACGATGCACCGTCTCTTCTTCATAATCCAAAAACACCTTCAACGGAAACAACATGACATGATTGAAATTTTCTCCAGAATAAAAAGATAGAGCAAAAATCTAAATCTACCTTTCATGATGCAGTGTTGACACATTCGTAGTTCTATTTCCGCAGACTCTTCTCGCATTGAGCGTATTGGACTTACACAAAGTTCATTGCTACCGGGAGACCAGGTTGGCCAGGTGTCAGGAAACTCGTGAGTCGCACGTCTATCGGCTACGTGACCGGTTAATCTCTCGTGCATAGGTACACCCTTATCTACCAGAACCAAAGCCGGAAACCCTCTCTATCGGTTACGGAAACGGCAACATTTAAACATTTGTGGGCACGCAACACGGAATGTTGTAATATCTGGAATATTCCAACTTTCACTGTCTACACGCATCCCGAAAGTCACATCCGTTTGAAAATCCTGCCTATCTTAGACAAATCTCAATTTAGATGTCACTCTTTAGTTGTCACAATTTTAGCTTGCACATCACAGTTTGTTGGAAACAATATTGTTGATTACAGGTATAAGTCTGGTATCTCTCACTAATTAGCAAAAAGGACACACCACTTACGAACTAATTCCGATTTTGTAAAAACCATTATGATTTGTAGTTAGTTAATAAAAACTTTGTTTGGGAATATTACCACAGAAGTTTACCGGCCGGTACCGACCGCTAGACTGTTGCTCGATGTCGATGCATAGCGGTTGAGTTGAGGTCGGCGTGAACGATGACGAAAAGTGGGGGTGGGTAGTCTTGCTGAAGAGAGTCGAAGAAGAAGGGAAAGGTCGATCTGGTGGGGTGTCAGAGACATTGCGGCGAGAGGAAGGGGGAAAGACCAAAGAGCCTGTTTCAAAAAGAAATAATACATTGTATGATCCTTAATGTCCTGCTAAAACCAGCCGATACAGGAAAAACAGTCTTAAATCTTAAGGTTGCATGGAAAAAAGTTGCTGCCGCACAAAATTTTTGGTTTAAATTATGAAAACCGATTCGATGTGAAGGCCATGGAAATAAGAAAATCAACTTGATAATGATTGTGGAAAATTGACATTGTGAAGATGCGCGAAATTGATGTTTTGTATAAACCTTTTGTTTGCTTTAGCCATCTTGATTACTGTCTTATTGAGATCGTTTTGCAAATTTAGTTATTGCGATTACCTGAAATTTTAGACCAATGGTTTTTAATTTCATTGAAACAATATTTCGCTTTCGATGATAAACGGTCAGATTGCTTCAAAGCCTGCTCTTTTTTAAACATAACTAAGCAACTTTTACGTAGATTAAACGATTTTTAGTTTGCGCCGAAGAAATTCACAACTTGTAACATTGCCAAATTTGTAACATTGACAATTTTACAATAATTCACTTTGTATTTTTCCAATGGCTAATCTTAAAATTCTCTAATTTTAAAGGCCATTAGCAAAGAATGAAAAAGTTCTATAAAATTAAAAATTTGGCTTGAACAATTCGTGAATAAAAATTTTTTTAGATATGCATATAAATTTGAACAATATTTGATCTGCAGCAGGCTTCAAGAGTTAGCAGTTCTGAACGAAGTGATTAAATTTAAATGATTAAAAACAGAAATCTTCAAAAGAGGAATCAGTTTTTAAATATATTTACATACTCACAGGTATTACAGCGCAAAAGGAGCTTAAAAATAATAATTTTAATGTTACGTCGTTTTTCATCTCTGCCTTTCCGATAATCTGGAAATTATTTATGAAATAAACTTTTTTGATTGCCTGCAAGCAAGGTTAGTTCCGGGAGATTAGTTACTACGTTTATTTGTAAGTCCAAAGTTTTCGGCCAAAAATATTGTGTAGTTTGGAAGTAACGCTCGGGTGAATTGTAACATACATAACCTCGAAATATACACGCACGTTGTTCGCAATATCAAAATTTTTTGGATAAAAAAACACAAAAAAGTGTGTGGGGACGTCCGTTAGCATGCTCGCTATCATTTCCCAGATTTTGAAGGCAAAATATTTCTTATCCTAGGAAAAAAGCCGGGGGAATCTAACACTGAAAAAATCGATACCATTTCCTAAGCGCTATGCAAATTAATCACATTTTGCTAAATTAAAACTTTTTTGAATTAACCTACAAAAACAGTGAGTGGGGACGTCCGTTAACATGTTCGCTATCATTTGCCAAATTTTTATTACAAAATATTTATTATTCTAGAAAAAAAGTCGGGGGAACCTAAAACTGATAAAATCAACAATTTTCTAAATATCACATGCCCTTAATAACAAGATTTAAGTTACTATTATATATTCTTTTTTTTACTTTTTTTTAACGAAGAATTTATTTGAATGCTTCAATATTATATAAATTAATTTGGTAATTTTTATTATTATTATTAATAAATTCATTAATAATATTTTAAATTCAAGTTAAAAAAGGTTAAATTAATTATAATGAATCATTTTGTAACTTAAAAACATTAAACTTTCACTACACGCGAGAGCATATTCTATCTTTGAACATATAATAATGTTTTAGATGTAAAACGAACAATGATTATTATCAAGAAATACCAGAGAATTATTTTCTTTAATAATTACAAAAAATATAACTTAAAATTGGCCTATATACCCTCTGCTAATTTTTTATCAAAACATTTGATGTAAAATTAATTCGACTATTTTCCTTATTATGTTATTTATGTTTTTTTAATCTTAAAAAACCATCACCTATTTCAATCATCATCATGAAATCGAAGTGAATTTTTGAATTTTATTTAATGGAAACGGAAATTAAACTGAATGTCGCTTGAGCTTCTGTGGGATTATTTCGTATTTTATGGAATGTTCAATGTTTCTTAAGAATGTTTTAAGTATAAGAGATTGAAAATAAAAACTGCCCAATCAGACAATATCCGGGAATTATTTTCTTATACACCTATACAAAATGTAACGTATTAAAACCTGCACATTTTTATCAAAAAATTCTATGTAAAAAAAGAATATAACTTAAGATGTAACTATTTAATTTCTGCTAATTCTAGATCGACTTAAAAGTCTATACCCCATCCCCGCCCCAACAACTCTCTTTCTAATTAATTGGACTATTTCCTTTTATTATGCTACTTCTGTACTTTTTTCAAAGCAATCTTAAAAAGCAGAGCGGATTTTAATCCTCGTCATGAAAGTGAAATGAGTTTGTAAATTATATTTATTCGAAACGGGAATTAAATTGAATGTTACTTAAGCATAGACTGCACGCCTAATAGGAAATGATTTAGTGGGATTATTTCACATTTTATAGAATGTTTAATGTTTTATTTGATGTTTTAAATATGAGAGATTAGAAATAAAAACTGCTCAATAAAGGGAGATAACCGATACATTTTTTCTAAAGAAACCCATAAAAGAATATAACATAAAATTTAACTATTTAACCTCTGCAAATTTTTATCATAAAATTAAATGTAGTACAGATTTTAATCCTTGTCATAAAATTCAAATAGTTTTTAAATTGAACTTAATCGAAACGGGAATTAAATAGACCGCAAGCCTAAGAGGAAATGATTTGATGGCATTATTTCATATTTGATGGAATGTTTAATGTTTTCTTGAATGTTTCAAGTATGAGAGTTTGAAAATAAAAATTGCCCAATCATAAAATAACCGATACATTTTTTTCTAAGGAACATATCTTAAAATGTAACTATTTATTCTCTGTAAAATTTTATCATAAAATTAAATGCAGTACAGATTTTAATCCTCATACAAAGTGGAAATGAGTTTTTAAATTGAATTTTAATCGAGACGGGAATTAAAATGAATGTTACGTCATTGAAGAAAGTATAGTAAATGTGTGAGAATAATTTAGCTTAAATATGCAGTTACTTTTGAAGTATATTTTGGGTCTTGTTAATGTGAGTTTTGGATGTATGAAAATTGGAATGGAATGAGGGGATCGACGAATTGACTTCTGCTAAGTGGTATCATAAAGTATCTGGTCGTTTGTAGTAAATCTTTAAAATCGCACCTCGCGTGCAACAGAGCATGCTCAGTTACATTAAACCACAAGGTGGATCCTCGAAGCACATCGATCATAACGCTGAAACCAACGGTGCATCCCATTATCGTGAGATCTTCCAAAGGTAAATCAGTGGACCCCTGAAAATCGCAATATAGACTTTCAACTGACAAATCACCCATAACCCTACACTCCTTTTTAATTTAAAACCCAAAAAAGGCAAACGAAATTCCTTATCTCTATTAACTTAGACGAAAACAATTTTTCAAATTCTAAGTCATGAATATTAACTTGCAGAAGAATTAACTAGATAAATTCCTTTGAGGGTCGTTCAAAAAATACGTCACGCTATTTTGAACCCTCTTCCAATTCGACCCTTTTTCGTCACAGATCATTACACAATCCAACATGCCCTCAAAACACAGAAAATAGGGTGATTTTTTACGAAACTATAATAAATAAATGTTAAAATGAATAATATTATTATGAATGTGAAATTATAAATGTATTGTTTAACAAATTTAATTTAATTAAAGATATAAATGTTAACTCATCTTGAATTCAATATTGAAACTCGTAACATTAAAAATCGAAATATATTGCATTTTTAACAGAATAGTGCATTTATACAGTTGAATTTTCAACCCAAAAGTTCACTATGAATAAAACAATTGAATTTTCAACTCGAAAATATGAATTTTCAACTCGAAAATATGAATTTTCAACAAAAATCGTAATTTTAAATCAAAATGAAATAGTTAAATTTTCAGTTAAAAAAATTAATTTTTAACCAAAAAAGAAAGAATTTTTAACAAAATAGTTCAACCTTGAACCAGTAGAATCATTGTTTAATGAAGTAGTTAAACTTTACACCAAGTAATTTAATGCTCAACCAAAAAAGATCAATGAGCAATAAAAAACATAACAGTTCACAAAATTAATTGAAAAATTCAATAAAGGAATTTTCAACAAAATATTTAAATCTGCAAAAAAATAGTCGATTTTTTAACTAAAACAGATAAATTTTGAACCAAAAATATAACAGTAGACTTTTTGATTAAAAATAATTAACGTTTAATAAAAAAAGAGTCAGATTTTCTTATTTGGTTCTATGCATTCAATTCGCATTTAAGAAGAAAAAACGAGAAACAGGGTACTTTTCTTGAATATAGGGGGAAGTAAGAGAAAAAATGGACAAAGAGCGGTGTAGGCACCTATAGCTTTAGGTTGTATCTGAACCACTAGAACCTCAATAAAGATAAACAGAAAATTTCCCAGAGGTACCGCCTTAGGGATCGAACCCAGACCTCTCACTTAAAGTCCGAAAACCTAACCAACTAAGTACCGAGGCCTTTTATTATTTCATTTATCATTTTAGTTATTCTTATTATTATTATTATTATTAAAAGAATTGAATGTATTAAAATAAACTTAAATTGTTCTTTTAATACAGCATTGAACAAACTAAATTTCATTAATTATTTTCTAAAGAAGCAGAATAAGCAAAAAATGTAGGTACGTTATAAATGCTAATTTGCCAAGTAGTTATTTTTTGAAATCTAAGCGATATTTCTCTATTTGATTAACTGCATTTCTGTGATTCCTAGTACTAATAAAAATAATTTAATCGTTCCCTTCTAAAAAAACTAATGATAAACAGCGTGGACTTGTAATCGCAATAGTCAGTTACTTTGCTATTCCAATGAGCCATCGATAGATTGACTCAGATAGAAGCTCATTAAGATACGACTTCACGTCCACAAAGTCTATAAAATCTATAAAGTCTATAATAAAATGGGTTTAAGTACATACCAACAGTTAGTAAATTATTGATCTTCCTGTATAAAGTTGACAAAACCCAGATTTGAATCGAGATTCAAATTGATACGCCATTATGCTGGATCTCAGAAATACAATGTCAATTGTACATATATAATTCAACGAATTATACAAAAAGTTACATTTTAATGTAAATAAAATTTTCTTCAAATAATAATTTAAGCTAAACCAAAAAATAGGTTTTAAAAATTTTTTATAGTACAAAATATTTTGGTAGAAACCTACTTAGATATTAATATTTTGTTACGAAAAATCGTAAAATCAGACTGTTTACCAGAAGGATGAATTTAAATTTCCATACGTTTCCCGGGTTTAAAAATTTAAAAAATTTTTTAAATTCTGTTCTGGAACAAGGAATTTACAAAATATGACGAATTTTTACTTGGAACAGGGGTTGTTTTTGCAAACGACTTTTTTATAGTTCAGTTAAAATTATTTTTCAAACATTACCATTTCATGTCAAAAATTAGCAGAACTACATTTACTTACAAAATTTTGATTTAAATTCAAAAATACAGTACCTTCCCTTAACCAAAATTTCGAAGAAGGAAGTTCCAAATTCTGACAAATTCAGAATTGGAACGGGGATTTTTTGAGGCCATTTTTTCATAAATCAGAATAAAAATAATTTTCAAAAATTCCCATTCCATGTAAAAAAATCCCCTATTCTAAGTCAATTTATGTCATTCTTCACAAAAACTTTATGTTCTAAAATAAAAATTATAATTATTAAACGAAATTCCCTGTTCAAAAGTGAACCCAAAATGAAAATTATAATTTTTGTACGGAAATTCTTTGCTAAACCTCCCTGTCATAGAGTAAAAATTACACTTATTTTTGTGATCTCATGTTTAAAAGTCTAAGATATAATTCTGTTAGCAAATTTCCAGGCCCAAGTGACAAAATTACATTTTTTTACTGAAATTCACTGTTATAAACTGAAAATTATAACACTTTTAGAAAATTCACTATTTCAAGTCAAAATTGTAATTCTTTGTATAAATTTCGCGTTTTATCTCATATTTATAGATTTTTTAGAAAATTCCCTATATCAATGTCAAAACTCTAATGTTTTACGGAAATAGCCTAATCCAAAATCAAAATTATAATTCTTGACGAAATAACCTGTTCAAAAATAAAAGTTGCAATTGTTTGTCCGAATTGTTAATCTTATGGAAAATTCCCAGTTCTATATAATTTGTTCCGGAAATTCCCTATCAAAAACTCAAACTCTAATTTTTGGAGGAAATTGCCTATTCTAAAATGAAAATTATAATTCTTTACGAATTCCCTGTCATTCCCTGTCATTTCCTGTCCCAGAACCCAAAATGATGTTTCTTTACTGAAATTTTATGTCGTAACCTTTAATTTTAATTTTTTTCGAAAATTCCTTGTTCAAAGTCAGCATAATTCTACTTCTTTACGTGATTTTTTGTTCTTTTATTTATTCCCTGTCCCAATTCAGAATGATCATTCTCTCATAAAATTCAGTGTTTCAAGCAAACAGTTGTTATTCTATTGAAATATTTCTATTACAAGTGAGAATGATGTTTTTTTTCACAAATTTCCTGTCCTAATACAGAATTAGAATAATAAAATGCATGAAACGACTTCTAATTGATATATTATTACATTCGAGAGAAAAATCCCAAGTACTAAATCACATTCCCGGCACAAACGCGAATCAAAATTGAGAACCTACAGAAACCGGATGCGCGCATAGATTTCCAAAATAAGATAATCGAAAGCATAGATAGGGCAACATGGGAGGACCG
>NC_046659.1:71765057-71806386 GCF_010883055.1 Belonocnema kinseyi
AAATCTCTATCCCATCCACACACTACTCCTTTCCCCTGCCGAGTGAGTCACGCCTACCCCGAAAGGGAAATGGCTTAATGGTGTAATAATAATAATAAATAAAAAATACCCAGTGATGTCTCAGTTTCCCCGATTTTCCGGTCAGGTACACGGAAAAAGAATAAATATTGAATCCAGACACAGGTGAAAAGGTTATATAATACATATAGTGACAAAACACGGGTATTTTTTATTTGTTTTAGAAAGAACAACAAATGAAAATTATCATTGCCTCGTCCACTATATATAAACACATAAATTTTTCACATGGGAAAATAACTTTACGAAAACGAACGCTAAAACATTTTCTCGGATATCATGAAAACTTTGTATAATCCGTGTTTGTATTATTTATAATAGTTTGAATGCAGCAAACATCTGTTCCGGTTAAAATCAAATGCAAGTCATATCATTTGTTAATTGTCCACCGAAAAATTCCAGGTTTCAATTTCCGTTTCTTTCAAAGAAAAGGAAGCCGCTTTGTGTGCTCGAGGAACAACTGCACAGCTCATCCAGGTGTGTGGTTACAGCATGGCCTCGTGAGCGTAGTTTAGCAGTTAGTTTTTGGCTTGGCTTGGCACCAACAGATGTGTCAAAGACCTTTTTGGTCCAATTTTGCGAGAAATGAGTGCCCCGCCGACTTTTGGATCTTGTCCAATGGGTATAGTGAAATCGGATTCGCCGTATTGGCCGGATCCACTGGAATCGGTGGGGTCTTACTCTTGTCTTGCGAGAGGCCCTTGAATGCCACCGAGACATTAATTTGGTTATAAACGTGTCGCCTTTGATCCGAGCATACACGAGTAGTCTAGCGAACTTGGTAAGCTGCCCGTCTTTACCAGGAAAGATAATTTACTGCGATATTTCGAGAACCTAGTTATTAGACGCCTGCTATAAGCGGATACCAGAAACCTATTTCTGATTTGATGCTTGCTATTTTAATAACTCTGCTGTAAGTGATTTGTACAAAGTGTTTTTATTTATCCTCTTCTGTTTATAAATTAAAAATAAATGAACGTAATATAATAAATCCACTTCTGAAACAAATGCCTGAACCAGACCTCGGACTCATTTGAGAAACTCAAAATAGTTTCAACAGCAGCATAAATGTTGAAAATGGTAGGAAGATAGTGTCATACAATTTTTTTATATATTACATCGAAGGATTGACTATTTTTGTAATTTGTATTAACAGTAAAAAAAAGAAACACTGCAAAATTTTACACTTTGAATAACAGAAATATACTTAACTCTTAAATGCAGAAATGAACTTAAATTCAGGAAAATATTGCCTGGATTTAAGAAGGTTAATATATGAATTTAAGTACATTTAAGTACAGTATACATTTACTAGACATTATAAAATCGCGTGAAACCTTTTGAAATCTTTTAAACTAAATGTTTGAAATCCTTTAAGATTCCCTGAAGAATCTTCAATCTTTTTAAATCCCCTGAAATCTTTCAAATCTCTTATAATCCACATGACTGCTTCGAAATTTTATAATTTACTTTGAAATCCTACAAATCCCTTAAATTTCGTGAAATTTCTTTCTTTGAAATTTTCTGAAATTCCACGTGGTTTTTTGAAAACCCGAAAAAATTTAAACCTTGTTAAATTGCTTGATATATTTTAAAATAACCTTAACTCTATAAAATCCTTTGAAATCCTTCGAAATTGAAAAAAATCCCTTCAATCTTGTGAAATCCAAATAATACCCCAAAAATCGAAAACCCTTTAAAATTTCTTAAAATCTTTGATTTTTTTTGCAATACCTTCTAATCGATTTAAATGCCCTAAAAGCTTTGAAATCCCTTGAAATATTAAAAATCCACATAAATACATTAAAAACCTTTAAATTTGGTCGAAATTCCCAAAAAAAATATTTAATTTATTTTGAAATCAAACGAATCTTTCATAACATGGTGAAATTAATTGCAATCTTTAAAATAGCCTGCAATCTTACGAAATCATTCGAAATTCCTTAAGACATTTTTTAATCTATTGCAATTGTTTATAATTGCAATACATTTTTTGAAATATTATTAAATTCAATTATTCTACAATCTAAAAGTTTCCTAGGAATTCAAAAAATTCACTAAAATCGCTTAAAATCTTTGAAATTGTTTGATACCTTTTTAGAATCCTTTGAAATTGATGAAAGTTTAAAATTTTCTAAATCTTGTAAAATACATCACAATCTTTTTGAATTTTTTAAAATCTTGAAAGTCTCTGAGATCCTATAAAATCGCGTAAGTCTGCTAAACCTCCTAAACATACTTGGCTTTGAAATCCCTTGAATTAAGTTGCTAATATCTCTTAAAATTTCTTGAAAAATTATGAAAAATTTAAAGTCCCTTGAATTTGAGATTTAAATTTGGTAGATTTGTGAAAAAATAGTCGCATTAGCCTTAAAAACAAGTGTCAAAAAGTGTCAATAGTCTCGTTTGATATATAATTATGAATTTTAGGAAACAAATTATTTCAATACTATTTTTTTAAACAAATAATAATGTTATATATTATTGTTATTAACACATAAAAACAATACTCAATAATAAATAATAATAGTATATATTAGTATTATTAATGCATTATAATAATACTCAATAATAAATAATAATATTCTTTCAGTACAATGGTACTTGAAATTTTGTTTATTCTTTCGAGTACTTTTTTTCCTTTTCAAGCGCGAAGGATCCATTCCTTTATCCCTCACAACTTATCCAGGCGTGTCGAAATCAGCTTAATTTTCAATGGATAAGCACGCCTTGCCGAACGCGTGTGAGACGTCTCGACATTTTGACAACGACACGCGTAACTTATGCGTTTGAAAAAAAAAATCAAATAGTGGTGCGAAGTCATTGCTGGACTGATTTATTGTTTACCTATACGAAAAAAAGAACACTTTCGGCTTAGTAACATTATGTACTTGACTTTCTTTTTTATTTTCACGTCGAGTCTTGTTCGTCAAGCAAATTATGAGATGCATTTCGGCTTTACATTGTTCGGCCAAGAAAAGTTCAATGCTCCAGGTATATTTTTAAACGAGAAAATTGGAATAAAACTTTCCATTTCCTATTTTTTAATATAATGTACATGTAATTTTGAAAATTCTTTCTACAATTAATCTCTTTTCTTTAAATAATAAATTTTTGTAAATATAAGTATTTTATAATAGTACTTTTCACGAGCAGAGTATTTTTATTAAAGCATTCTAATATAAAATCATAAAGTTTCGAAGAAGACCCAGCATTTTATATCTTTTAGGATTGTTACTTTTTTCACTATAAATGAGCATTTTGAAACCAAAATCATCCTAAAGGTTCCTCATTTCTACAATTTTAGGTTATGCTAGAGTTTTACACTAGAGGTGAATATTTTTTGTCCGAGATTAATAGATTTTAAAAATTAAGAATTTTTTAAAAAGATTGTTAGACAAGAATCATTAGAGTTTGAATAAGATCGGCCATTTTTTAACAGTTTGGGAACATTTTGTAACGTGGTGCAAAGGGAATCGGTTATTTGAAACCGAAAAGCTATTAAATTTAAAGACGTTTTGAAATTCTAAACAATTTTCTGTTTGGTTAGTATTTCTCGACGAAACTTATTGGTATTTTAAATACAAAATGATTAGATTTCAAAGATTATTTGATTTTTTCCATGACTCTAGGTTCTGTTGGTGTGTTTAACCTGAATTTTTTTTAACCAAAAATCATGAAAGTTTGAAGAAGATTTGGAATCTTTCAACAATGTTGAATTACGTTATTGTTTTTCTTCGTATATTTTAAAGAATATTCCCAACTTTTTAACAATTTTCGGTTATTTCAACTTTCTTTATCGGAAATCGTTATTTTTAAAGAAAAGATATTAAGTTTAAATGAAAATTTACAATCCTCAACAATTTCTCTTTATTTTATGTTAGTGTTGTTTTACTAAAATTTCTATTGTTAATACAATATCATTTACTTTAAAATAATGCGTATAATATTTGAACAACAATAAGCAATGTTAGCACTTTTGTCGCATGTTTGTATTTTTGAACAAAATAGTAACGTTTTCATCGTCTATCCAAAAATATTATATATTAAATCTGAAGTTAAGATATCGATTTTCAACAATTATCAAAAATATTGCCCTTGCGTTTCTAATATTTTCGATGATAAATACTTTGAATTAAAACAATTTTGTGTTAATATTAATTTTTTTTTTGAATTTGAAAATTGTGCACGGCAAAAAAAATCACGCGTGTTTTATTTTCTAGTGTAAAAACAAAACGTTGTTAAGCAGCTGTTTTTTGTTGTTTAAAAAATGAAAATTACATCATTTTGTAAATGCGAATAAGAATTTCTTGATGTTGATTTACGAAGGGGAAATTTTGTATTTGACATTTTTGTCCTTTTTCTTTGTTAGAGAAGGGGTGAATTAATAATTCACAGTGCAAAGAAATTCCTTTGGAGAAATAAGTCCTTTGCAGTGTAAATGGAGGCACGCAAACCGGCCTTCCCCGTCTACTTAAACATAGTTGCTCCTGTTGGCTTTTTTTGAAACAACACTCAATGTCACTGCTTGAAATAAACGTTACATTGCTTCACTCGAGTAAGTACAGAACGAGCTACGAGACTTTAATGAAAGCAAAGAAATATCGCAAATTAGTGGCTATGAGTGAATTTACCTCTTCTTGTACTCCTCTAACTATATCAATATTACTGACAAATTACTCATTTCTTTTTTTATTCATTTTCAAAATAAGTAATACTTCATCTACAAGGTCTGCCCGGAAAGTATCCGACCTTGTGCTTTAACTTTTTACACAATTTTGCTATTTTAAAAAACAGATATTCACCATTTAGGGAGGACCTTTGTTGCACCGAGCAAAGAGTATGGATTAAATTTTGCCAAAAAACTGCCGATGGATGGTTTTCAATTTTCGGTCATTTTCCGGTTTTCTCTCGGCTAATTGTTCATTTTTTCCGGCAAATTTGAAAAAGTTCGAAATCAAAAGATTTTGAAAGATTTCAAGAGATTATTGATTTGCAAGATGGAAAAAAATTATTATTCTAAAATTGAACAGGGATTGATTTTAAATTTAATTCTAAATCAAAATGAAAATCGTTTCGAAAAATTCTTGTTCCATGTAAAAAATTCTTTTTTCTAAGTTAAATGATAATCACATGTTCAAAAGTAAAAATTATAATTCTTTACGCTTCTTACATCAAAATTCTTTAAAAAAAGTAATTTCCAGCAGAACGCACTAACATAAAACATGTATAATATTTTTCCTGATTATGCTTATCAAAAGGGTTTATTTGACCATTTCATGGTTAACATTTTATATTTAAGATATAAAGCAAATTTAATTAATTAAAAGTCAATCAGGTTTCTAACACAACAATTACTGCGATATGGTCGAAAAGTATCGTCACACCACTTTTTATAGATTAGATAATTCGAGAAAAATAAACGTAAGAATGATTTTCTTTATCTAACTAAAAAGCTACATTTGTTTACAAAATTATTTTGCAGTTTAGAAAAAATAATATTTTTTCAAGTACTTCATTAATTCTTTAGACATTTGCTGCTAATTTAGCTTATTCATATTTCATGACCGACTTTATTTTAAAACTTTTATTTAAATAATTCATGACACTGTAAGAATTAATCAGTTTCTTATATGATACAATTAAAAAAGAATAAAACGAAAATTTATTTCTGGACCCTGACAACACCTAGTAAGACCACAAGTCACAACATTGTTTGTTCTTCGTGCGTGAGAAGGCGGAAGGTCGACACAGCGTCTGAAATGGCTCAACTGAACTTAGAAACCTTTTGATGGATTTCAATCATTTGAACCAAAGTTTGTTTAAGGAAACTTTTTAAATTTTCGTGCCCACTAACATTGAGTTAGAAATAAGTTTTGAGAGATTTTAAATAATTAAAAGCAAAGGGATTGACGTCTTTAAGAGCGACGAGGAGGCATTTTTTTGTCTGGCTTAGTAATCATCTTTTTGTTCAAGTGACGTCACGAGAACGAGGCCACGCATTTTCACGTCTGACTATCATCTTCGACCACTTATAACCGTCCAGTCCATCAACTTGTATTTCGCGATATCACGTTCGTATTAAAAGTTACACTCCAGACTGCGTGACTGGAGGTCTTTATGATGTTTTAAACTTGAAACGAGTGTTTAATGACCATGCACTGCGAATTCAAGACTTTTCAGGGTAAAATCCTGAAATTATCCGAGAAATATGCCTCGCTAAGCCCTACATAAAATTCTAACAAGAGTGCCAACTAAATGACAAACTAAGTGCCACGTGCACTTTTGCAACAAAGAAGAGTGAATCGCAGTCTTTAAGAAATAAAGGGTCAGTCCTCCTAGTTAGCGAAATTCAAGGCGAAAATTTATTAGAGCCTCCACAAAGCTTTAAACTAATTCCAAAAAATAAAGAAAAATTTATAATTTTCTATATATTACTGCTTCTTATGAGGGATGTATGGGGAGGTATAATGATCTTTAGTAAAACAAATTTTTTCTAAAAAAAAAAGGAAATCCAAATAAGTTAAAACTTAGAGAAAGTACCAGCAGAAATTCAATCTTCTGAACCAAAAGTGTCAATTTCGAACAAAATAGACTACATTTCAACCAAATAGTCGATTGTTCAACCAACAAGATGAATTTTAAACAAAAGGGTTAATTTTCTACCAACAAAGAAGAATTTTCAATAAAATGCATGAATTTAAAACTAAAGAAGATACAGTTAAAAAAATTAATTTTCAACCAAATTAGAAAAAAATTTTCAACGAAAGAGGTACATTTTTAACCAATTTATACATCAAAAACTAAAAGAATCAATCTAAAATAACAAAAAAAGTGCATTTTTAACAGAGTTGTTCAAGTTTCAACCAAGTAGTTGCATTTCATAAAAAAACTGAATTTTTAACCAATATTAAGTTTCTAGCAACAAAGACGAATTTTCAACAAAACATATTATGTTTTATCCAAACAGTGGGATTATCAAGCCAAAAATAATAATTTCTAACAAAATAGTTAAATTTTGAACCAAATATATAATATTTGAACAAAACGATGAATTTTAGACAATTAGGATTATTTTTTACTAAGAAATACAAATTATAAACGAAATGTATAAATTACTAACAAAAAGATAATCTTTAGGTTTAACAAATTGATTTTCAAACGAACAAAAACAACGAATTTCCAACAAAATAGGTCAATTTTCAATCAAAGCTACGAATTTTCAACTAAAATGATGAATTTTTAATGGCAACAAAAAATGAATTTTTAACAAATAAGTTTAGATCTCAACCAAAGAGATGAATTTACATCAAAGATTAATTCTCCACCAACAAAAAAGAATTTTAAACAAAACACATTATTCGTCAACCAGATAGTTGAATTTTCAAGCAAAAAAGGCCAATTTTCTACAAAACAGTTGAGTTTTTACACCAAAAATATGAATTTTCTACCAAAATGATTGAACTTTCAATTAAAGATATCAATTTTTAACCAAAAACAATAATTTTCTACCATAATACGAATTTGCAACAAAATACGTAAATTTTCAATCAAAGCTATGAATTTTCAACTAAAATGATGAATTTTCAATAGCAATAAAACAAGAATTTTTTAAAAAGAAGTTTAGTTTTCAAGCAATGAGATGAATTTCTAACAAAGACTAATTTTCTACCGAAAAAAAAACGAATTTTAAACTATACACATTATTTTTCATCCAAATAGTTGAATTTTCAAGCCAAATAAGACGAATTTTCTACAAAACATTCGAGTTTTTACACCCAAAATATAAATTTTCTACCAAAATAATTGAATTTTCAACCAAAGATATCAATTTTTAACCAAAAAGAATAATGGTTTTTCAACTAAAGAAATTAAAATATAAACTTCAGGATCTAAAAAAAAAATTTTTGTTTGTTGAATTGTATATAAATTTTTGTCAATAATTAAAATATTACATTTTCAAAAAAATGGAATCGTAAAAATTGCAACGGAATAGTTAAATTTCTAAGCAAAGAAAATTACACTTTTTTCATTTAATATTCATATTAGCATTATAAACGCTTACTAAAGTATCTTTTTTTTTTTTAATAAATAGGAACATAATAATAAAAAGGAAAGAAACAAGAATTATCAGTAACGTAGGGGAATAACCTTTATTTTATTTTTACATTAGTAGTTGAATTATCAATAAATATAAAAGCTTACAGTCTCTAAAATAACGGGAGAGGGGGGGCTCAAAAATGTCGGAAAAATATCCTTCATAATTTTTGGATGACCCGTTTGGTATTTATAGAAACGAGTAATCACTTGTAGGGCCTTTTTTAACATCAATTGAATGATTGATGTACCATTTGAAAATTCCTTACATGAATTTGCATTCGCGTCGAATCGTTATGTAGCTATTCAGATATGAATCCTGTCACTCTGATTCTAAAGTTATTCCTGTTGGCGAGACTCGGAGCTACAAAGTCGACGGGAAGTCTAACTCCGTAGTGTGTAGAAGTAAATACGACAAGTTCGATCGGATCGACCTAGTTAAATATTCCACGAGAAAGGTAACCCGAGAAGTATAGTATCGGTATGTTGCAATAATAGCGATCTATCATAGGCCTTTAAGTATGCGAATCATTTCCACCACGTGATGCATTGTTTGATTTCTTCTTCCTGGTAAGTAGATTGATGAGCCAGAAGGGAATCAAATTCTTGTAGGTATGTAGAAAGGGACTCATTTTCTTCGCAAAAGGAAATGTATTGTAATCAATTAAGAGATTTGCCCGGAAAGTATCCCACCTCATGTTCTAACTTTTTACCTATCTGTACGATTGTCAATAAGAGGTATTTATCATGTAGGGGGTCCTCTGTGAGGACACCTACTGAGCGACGCGGACCTTCGAAACATTAATCGACTAGTGTACGCAGTTGCGTAAACAGGGTCCATTAACACAATAGACCAAACAATTGCAAAATAATTTAATTTTGAAACAAATACTTACATTTTCCACTAAAAATATAAATTTCCAATAAAAAATATAATAGTTAAACTTTTAGTTGAAAAAATTAATTGAAACAAACGAAATTCAAGAAAATAGTTCAATTTTCAACCTGAGTAATGGATGTTCAACTAAAACGATGCATCTTTAACTGGAATAGTTGAATTTTCAATACCAAAACATCAGTTTTCCTTAAAAAAGATAAATTATCAATGTAAACTTAAATTTTTAATTTTAAGTTTGAACAATTAATGTCAAACCGAACAGATGAATTTCCAACTGAAACTCTGGAACTTTTAAATGGAATAAGTTAAATTTTCAGTTAAAAAATTACTTCCCACAAAAAAAAGAACTTTCAATAAAAAAGAAAAAACTAGCTTTAAAAAAATAGTTAAATTTTCAAATAAATTGATATATCTTTAACTAAAATTGTAAATCTTGAACTGGAATAGTGGAATTTCATACAAGAAAGATGAATTTTTAACTAAAATTATGGAATGTTCAAGTGGAATAACATTCACATTATCAATTCAAATAAATAATAATTTTCAAATTTTCAACGAAAAAGAAAGAAATTTCATATTTCAACCAATGAAATCCATTTTTTATTAAAATGATGAATCTTTATAAAGAATAGTTTTTAACAGAACAGTTTAAGATTGAACTAATTAATTTTATTTCCAAGCTAAAAGAACATACACAGAAAATATACATTTCAACCAAAAATAGAATGGTGAAATTTTCTGTGGTAAATCTAATTATTAGGCCAAAAAAACGGATTTCCAGCAAAATAGTTAAATTTTCTACTGGAACAGCTAAATTTTTAGTTAAGAAAATTGATTTTCGATAAAAAAGTTAGATTTTCAACCAGAGGTGAATTTTTAATTGAAATGATTAATCTTGAACCAAAAAAATTATTTTTTAACTAGGAGTTTAACTTTTAACCAAGTAGTTGCACTTTTAACTAAATAAAGATGAATTCATAATAAAGAATCTCAAAAATTTATATCATAATTTAGAAGTATTTATTCTTTGAAACAGTATCATAATTGGGGGAAAATATATAATGATAATGAAGAAATAAAATAAATTGTTACCTTCAATCTCTAATACAAAAAGAAAACTGTAGTAATAGACGAAACTTTATACATTTTACTTATTTTTTAGATTTTCCTAAGAAATTTCCCCAGAGGCTCCAAACCCGAGTTAACACTTCGTAAAATTTAGCTTCGCAATTTCACGTATGTTCATCCCAGTTTAGAATTCTTCGAGGAGACTCTACGCAGAACAACTCAAGGAAGTGAAAACGCTTTTACTGCACCTCATGCAGTTTTCACTTTTCTATCATCTATTCTAGCACTTCATCTATCATTCTAAAAGCTTCTATGAAATGTTTGCTTTCCAAAAAATTGCCTTAATCCAGACATCTGTATATTTCGATATCTTCTTTCCCTTTAAAAAAAAAAATAAATTCATTCATACTTCTTGTTCTACCTCTACTTGCTAAGGGGTATCCATGCCTCGGACTCATTTGAGAAATTCAAAATAGTTTCGATATTCGTTAGGGTGGCCCAAAAAATCACATTTGAGAAATTTTAACGGGCTTGTTGGCCAAATCGTTCTCGCAGGCAAATAAATGTATGCCTATTTTTTTATTTTCAAAACAAAATATTTTTAGAACTCGCTCTGAGGCTTCAAAGTTTCCTGACTTGAAGTAAAGAAATCCTTACACCAGCTACAGGTTTTAACCCAGAGAGCAGCTATAGATTTATTAACTTATTATTACTCGACCATTCAACTCATTGTCAGTCACGGCAGCTTGGGATGACAGCAAATACGGTGTACAATGAGCGGACCGACCGTGGGTCAACTTTTTTTGCAGCCGTCCACCTGCAGTCCCTTCAGTCGGTGTTCAACTTAAGTCTTAAATGCGTCATTTTTCATAAGCTTTTCTTACGCTTTACTCAATTTAAATTATACTTTTAATCATTTTTTTTTAGAAATCTATTCTCAATAGTCTAAAGAATGTCTCTTCAAAATGTCAAGTTACACAAGTATATCTGAGGGTCATAATGAGCCTCCAAAAATTGCCATTTTTGATATGCCTAAAACTTTTGCATAATATTTCTGAGATACAAAATTGCGATAAATGCAATGTTCATTGATAAGTGAACAAGTATATTAATTATCAAATAAATTGGCTTATAATTTCCTGTCCAAAATCGAAGAAATAAAAATTGTAAAGATTTTACATGTTAAACTCCATAAGATATAAAAATGGCCAGAGCGAGTTCTAAAAATATATTTTTTTGAAAATAAAAAAATAGGCATACATTTATTTGCCTACTAGAACGATTTGGCCAAAAAGCCCGTTAAAATTTCTCAATTGTGATTTTTTGGGCCACCCTAATATTCGTATGTAAATTAAACAAAAATATTGTAAAATAGTGCCATATAGACAAAATTGAGTTAAATCTTTTCGAATTGTTTAAAATACCCCTGACACATTTTGAGATTTTCTGAAATTTCTGAAATCGAACTTGCTTAAAATCAGTGATATTTCAAGTGCATTGATAGATATCTCTTCTAAAGATTTGTAAAATTCCCGGTCAAAAAATAAATTTACTGCTATTTCCCGATTTCCTGACGCAAGGACAACCCCGGAATAGTAGCAAAATAGCGAAATCGTTAAGAAAAAGGGCTAATAATAGTGACGTGAGTGTGAGATAAATACAAATTGTTGTAAAATCTGTGCTGCGAAAGGATATCAATAGCAGGACAAATATAGATTATCTATGAATGTACATAACGGTAGCTACGTTCACAGGACATAACATTTATTAGTATCGATTGAACGTCAAATGACAGAGATAAAGAACAGTTCGACGGCTGTGAACGGCAATCGTGAACGAACACATTTGCTCAAACGGTACGACTGACAATGAGAGGCAATACTATCAGAAATAGGTGTTAGTACACATTTTGCTATGTAATGCTATCTGCCATGTATCCATGCATCATTTCTAGAGCGCGTATGCAAAACCGTCTACAAGAAGAATCACTTAGGTATCACGAATATAAACCGACTCTGAATTTCATCAAATATTATCATTTTTATCGCAGGTCTGCAAAATAATTTCCTTTAATAACACAGTGTTAGAATAGAAAATTCAGTAGAAGGCGAAAGAACTTAATCCGGAACAGGGGTCCAAATTCTGATCGATATTGTTTTTACCGCAAATTGATATAATTCTAGAACTTAGTTTTGTGGGATGTTGGTTAATATAAGAATTGTAATTTTAAATATAAATTGTTGTAAGTCAGAGCACTATTAAACAACCAGAAGAAATATTATCATAAAGTTTGTCAACTCTGACATTACTCATCATGGCTAAGTTAGGAGTTTTTACGATGAGTGACAAATCCTTCAAGGCCCCTTGAGCTGGAGATCATCGCTACATCGGACTCCATAAAGTGAGGGCAAACTGAGAAGCCGTTTTGTCTAGTTTCTTGTATACATAATCTAGAGAGGAGAAACACTTCCGGTAAAGGCCGTTTTAGCGGCACTATGACAACAAGACCATCGTAGATGAAACATTTGCCTAAATCGGCTTTTGCTTTCATGACTTACCATGCTTGTTTACCATCCATATCGGATGAAGAGGAATTGTTGACTGCTCGGTTCTGTTTTTGGGCGCACCTAACTTTAAAAAGAAAACCTACTATTCTTCAGGACCCAAGTTATAAGTAGTTTTTTGTTTTGTCGTTAGACTCGCGAAAAAACAGAACTGAGCAGACCCTCTTCATCAGACAATGTATATATAGTGTTATCGTTGTGCCGCTAATAGGGCATATTTTTTCTTTCGATCGTTAAATAAAAATTAGATTTTTCTTTTTTAAAAAATTGCCTTTAACGGAAATCTTTCTATACGCTTTAGATTAGGTATAAAAAAAAAATAAAAAATTGCCTCCATTGGGCCTCAGTTTATGAAGTCCGAATTACTGATGAATTTGAGATGCCTTAATATTTCAGAGAGTAATCATCTTTTAAATATAATTTCAAAAATTTTCACAAAAGCATTAAGTTTAAGTAAAATAATAGGGTTTTAAAGATTTTATGCTAGTAAAATAATGCAGAAAATGTGAAACATATAATTTTTTCGTTCTATCCCCTTATCTCTTGTTTATTTTTATAATTAAAAAAATATATTTCAATAAAAAGTTCTTCTACCATTAGTGTTCCTAATATAGAAATATTTTGTACAAATATTGCAATTTGTGATAAAAATGAGTAAAAAATTAGTATTCGCGGATTGAAATTTTGCGTTTCAAAATAAAATGAATGTAAATAATAGTTTTGTGGCCAAATATTTACTATAAAATGTAACTATGACTAACGTATAAAAACCAAATAATGTTCAATATATTTAAACTTGTTTTCCTACAGATATATCTATTTCAGACGAACTAAAAAGGAACTGAAGATTTAATCACACAATATTTTTATAAATAATTTATTTCTTAGACAGTAAAAACCCAAGTATTTAGAACTGTTTACTAGTCAGTGTAAAATTATATAATATGGTCACAAAGATTTATAAAACATGAAAAAATAAGATTATTTACATTTTGATTTAATCACAAATATTTTACATGATTTTATTTTTCATTCACAATTAGTTAATAAATAGTTTATTATTTATTAGAATTTAGTAATGTTTTAACCTTCTCTGAGACTAATTCGCAATTTTACCCAAGAACCAGGTTGTCAAAGTGATACATTTTTTTCAAATTCGACATTTTGTATTTTGCATTTCAGACATTGTTTCTAAAATCCGATCTAAATTTAGTACCTTTGCCCTACTTTTCACGAGACATAATATAGTGGAACTAAAACAGGTTTCACATGTGAAATTTCTCATACACCCCGAAACATTTTATTTAATGGTAAAAACCCGTTTTTTTAAGGTGCATGTATATAATGATTCATGAAACCGCCATTTTTTATTGGACTTTAATTTTTTCGTTTCAAAGTAGAAAAATATCACTTTTTAACCTTAGATTGTGAATTTAGTCAAGGTAAAAATTCACTAAGCTACATTCGAAAATATTAAATTTATTCCCAATTTTTATTAACTTTCATGAATAAATTATATAGACTTTAAAGGCTCATTTTGAACAATTCTGTGTTTTCAATAAAAAAGTTTCTCTAAGCTTATGAAAATATTGAAGACTTATATTTGCATTTCATTAATGAGAGAAACGGTAAAAATTTCCTTTTTCTTCGGCGGAGATTAATCAATGTTATTAAATTTCAACTCTAGTCCAATTAAATTTTCAAAAGATTTCTAACAAATTTTAAAGTCTCTTTCTCTCTACTACGTCTTCCCACAATGTGTCACCAGAAAATAAACACAAGACAAATTGGAAGAGAATTGGGACAAGAATATTTCACTTTCACTGTTATAATTGCTCTATATACCCGCGTGAAAAAAGTTTGCATGTCTCAAGCATGGCAAGACACTTCGAAATATCTGGCTAAAGCATGGGTCACGGCTGAATGGCAGCATGGCGCAAGCCTTGCTCCTGTCCGTTTCCCATGCTTAGGACGCGCTAATCACAAATAAGTGTCGAGCTTGCATTAAAAATGAAAATCTTAGGTTTGCCAATAGCCGACACGTCTCTAAATGGCAAGTTCACTACCTGGATGCACTGTGTCGCACACCAGGTAGTTTAGCACGTATTCTACGAGAACTTTTTTTAATTTATATTTTTTGAATGATTTAGACAATTCCAAATGGTGAGTCGACGACCCGGGTGCACCAGGTCGGGCCTTAGGTAGCTTAGTACGTATTCCACGAGAACTTTTTCAAAATTTAGATTCTTCCCACAGCCAAAATTACTAGAAATTCTGAGTCGACCATCCGGGTGCACCAGGTCGAGCACCAGGTAGTTAATTACGTATTCTACGAGAACTTTTTATAAATTTATATTTTTTGAATGATTAAAACAATTATAAATGGTGAGTCGACGACCCGGGTGCACCAGGTCGCACGTCAGGTAGCTTAGTACGTACTCCACGAGAACTTTTTTAAAATTTAGATTGTTTCAACAGCTAAAATTACTAGAAATTTTGAGTCGACTATCCGGGTGCACCAGGTCGAGCACCAGGTAGTTAATTACGTATTCTACGAAAACTTTTTATAAATTTATATTTTTTGAATGATTAAAACAATTATAAATGGTGAGTCGACGACCCGGGTGCACCAGGTCGCACGTCAGGTAGCTTAGTACGTACTCCACGAGAACTTTTTTAAAATTTAGATTGTTTCAACAGCTAAAATTACTAGAAATTTTGAGTCGAATATCCGGGTGCACCAGGTCGAGCACCAGGTATTTATTTACTTATTCTACGAGAGCTTTTTTTTAATTTATATTTTGTGAATAATTAAAACAATTCCAAATGGTAAGTCGATGACCCGGGTGCACCAGGTCGCATCGCAGGTAGCTTAGTACGTATTGCACGAGAACTTTTTCAAAATTTATATTGTTTCAACAGCCAAAATTACTAGAAATTTTGAGTCGACTATCCTGGTGCACCAGGTCGAGCACCAGGTATTTATTTGCTTATTCTACGAGAGCTTTTTTTTAATTTATATTTTGTGAATAATTAAAACAATTCCAAATGGTAAGTCGATGACCCGGGTGCACCAGGTCGCGCCCAATGTTCTTAGCACGTATTTAACGAGAACACTTTCAAAATTTAGATTGTTCCAACAGCCAAAATTACTAAAAATTGTGAGTCGACGATCCGAGTACATTAGATCGAGCACCATGTAGTATAGAACGTATTCTAGGAGAACTTAAAAAATTTGAAGTTTGTGAATAATGAAAACAAATTCAAATGGTTAATCGATGACCCGGGTGCACCAGGTTGCGCCGCTGGTCGACTTTAATTTTTATTACTTTTTGTTGTTGGAATAATCTAAATTTTCAAAAAGTTCTCGCAGAATACGTGCTAAATTACCTGAGGTGCGATCTGGTTCACCCGGGTCACCGATTCACCATTTGGACATGTTTTCATTATTCACAAAATTTAAGTTTTGAAACAGTTCTCGTATAATGCGTATTATACTACCTGATGCTCTATCTGGTGCACCCGGATCGTCGACTTACAATTTTGAGTAATTTTTGCTGTTGAAACAATCGAAATTTAGAAAAAGTTCTCGTGGAATACGTACTAAGCTACCTAAGGCGCGACCTGGTGTACCCGGGTCGTCAAATCACGATTTGGAATTGTTTTCATCATTGACAAAATTTATATTTTTAAAAAGTTTTCGTAGAAAACGTTTTAAATTACCTTGTGTTCGACTTGGAGCACCCGGATCGTCGACACACAATTTTTAGTAATTTTGGATGTTAAAACAATCTAAATTTTGCAAAAGTTCATTATTCACAAAATTTAAATTTGTAAAAAGTTCTCGTAGAATACGTATTATACTACCTGGTGCTTGACCTGGTGCACTCGGATCGTCGGCTGACAATTCTTAGTAATTGTGGCTGTTCAAACAATCTAAACTTTGAAAAAATTCGCGTAGAATACTTGCGAAGCTACCTAGTGCGTGACTAGATTCACACGGATTGTCGACTCACTAACGGTAGTTATTTTGGCAATTAGCACAATTTAAATTCTGAAAAAGTTCTATAAAGAAAATGTGCTACACTACCTGGTGCGTGAACCGGTGCGGTACACCCGGGTAGCGAACCTGCCATTTAGAAACGTGTCGGCTATTGGCAAACATAAGATTTTCATTGTTAATGCTGGCTAATTTTTTCTTACACTTACATGTTCTTAAGAATATTCATGTGTTTAGCGTGTCCTAAGCATGGGAAACGGACAGGAGCAAGGCCTGCGCCATGCCGCCATTCAACCGTGATCCATGCTTCTGCCAGATATTTCCAAGTGTCTTGCCATGCTTGAGCCATGCAAACTTTTTTCACGCGGGTAGCTACGGATTATTATTATTTATTATTGTTCTGATTATTTTTGATTTATTTATTATTATCAATATTATTAATTATTAAAAAAAATTATTTCTTTGCTTTGAAAGTTTTTAAGACAAAGGTTTCTGAATCAGTTATTTGACAAATAAGATAATGGTTTTTAATGCTTCCAATTACATAATTTTTGAGTTGCTGATTCGCTTTGCCGATAATGCTTCCATTTTAATTTGATAATTGTACTCTAACAAATATATTACTGTGTCCATTAATCCTAAATAAACCAGAAAAGTTTTTTTTTAGTTTAGAACATTTTTATCATTTACTTTCTGGACGTAATAAAATTTGAGCCAAAATCACATCCATTTTTCATATGCGAAATTCTTTGAATTGTAAAAATGGTCAAACACTATACACTTTTTTTCACAACGAGTTTCTATGCATGCACGTATTCAAGAAACTATTCATGGACCCATCAACATATTATTTCAAGCAGCATAAAATCGCATTGGGCGTTAAGAAATGATGAAAAAAAATCTTTCAACAGATGGTTTCGACACAAATTGGCTGTGACTTCTGCAATAGTTAACTTCAGATGGCGAGTGTTGGCATGAGCGTAATTCGAAAGCCATTAGACTATTAGAGCAATTGCGAAGAAATCTCGAAGGCAGAAGGAAGACGTCAATGTCTGATTAGTAATGGTGAATTATATGGTGCATGTAACTATCCAACAATAAGCGGATGTAATAGCTTGTGAACGTCAATTTACATGAAAAAAAAATGAAAAAAAAAACATTGGGTTACGTCATTCTGGATAGAATCAATATCCCATTATGGTCTACTGGTGAACTATGGTCGAACCGTTCAAAGGGAAAGAGACAGTATTTAACAACAGTGACTAAACATAAATTGACAAACCGAACTCGATGCTGTAACATACCTCCTGCAATATAGCTCCCAATTTACTGTTAACTATAAATAATTCCTCCTTTGTGCGTGGAAATAATATTAATTTATAATATTCAACAAATAAAAAAACTGACTAATTATTTAGTAATCAGGGGAAATTAATACCTCATTTCTGTTCATGATGTATGTACCACAAGTACAGGTTTCGTTAATTGGATTCAGAAAACGTGGTTTGGATGGAATATTTATTTAGTTAAACGATTCTACTTTCGGAATTTAATTTATTATATGTGAGTGATCAGTCATGACGAATGAGGTGGTAATTAGTTTCTACAAGTACTTTTTGTTGGGAGGAAAGGTGCAGTGCACTGTAATGATTAAACATGAACTAATTACAAAATTTCAATAATAAATTAATTATTTTAATGATAAATAATTAATTTCAAATGTCGATAATAATGTATTACGAATTTCCGTAATAATTCGAAAACGAATGTAGCTCTTGATTGAATAACGAATGATCTTGAAAATTTATGTGGGATGGGTATTACAAAACGACTGAGTGAGCATGTATCTATAATAGAATCTGTTTTTCCATTTGTATCTATTATTCTCGAGTACTACTCTTCAGTTCAAGATCGTAGGTGCTAACGTCCTTCCTTCTTAGATCTTTTCTCTTATCGTTTTTTCTTATCTTTATTTCTCGTTTTTCATTTCTCTTTGGTAGGAAGTCTGCCAAAACCTAAATCTTCTTGTATTGGGTGATACATAATTGTCATTCTGGTGAAAACTAGATGGCTCATCTCTTACCCGGAACACCGAAAAAGCACGAGCTTTTTCTGTGAATCGATCCAGACAGCTGTGATGTGGAAATCTTTGCACCCCCGTCTCTTAATTAAGGTGCAGAAATAGTGCATAACAGATAGCCTTTCTGGAGAATAGTGATTTGTTAATGCAGAGACCGTGGTTACGTGTACCGAAAATTCGGCACGAATAACCGGATTTTTTCAGCACGAGTAACTGCCATCTTTTTTCAGGGAAACAAAATTCTCTTGAATTCAGAATTATTCACATTAAATTCCTCTTAACAACTTTTTATCAATGTTTTCTTTGTTACATTATTTACTTTATAGGATAAAGATACCAACAGTGACCCACTTTTAATGCTATGATCAGAATGGTGTATAAAAAGTGAGTTTCAAGTTTGTTATAGATTGAATGCATTTTTCTGCATAGTATAAATTATACAGATTCTCATTTACCTATTTAAAATTGATACATATTTAATTTCTTATTTAATATTCTTATGTCATGATTAGAGGGGAAGTTTTACTGCTGAAGAGTGACCTACTATTGGTGTCATGTCATGGACTTTACTAAATCCTTAATAAATTATAGATTATTAATGTCAGCTAAATCCTAAGAGGCAGCATCCGCCTACTAATTCTGATTCCATTTCAAATTTATTGGTTATTAATAAATACAATATCAGGGACAGGGAGTGAATATTTTGACGTCCACGAATCCGGAAATAAACAGATTGCAGGGAGATTCGAACCACTTGTTCGAAAAACTTGAGTACCTCAATATAGGTTAAGGCTGAGCCGAAAAGTTTTTATGCGACGGAAAATCAGGAGTTTCCAATTTAAAAATAGTCCCAGATGACCATGCGTTAAGCTTATTTTATTTCCGTATCGCGTGAGAACCTTCTGATTCGTTGATCGCATAAGGGGAATGATGACAGTAGAATGAAAACAAAGCCACTTTCTTTGTTTAAATTTCAAATAACAAATTTTCTAAAAAATCAATTTTTTGAATACTGTGTGAGAAAGTGGCATTTATTTCAATAATGGAAAACTATTTTTCAGATCATTTACGAGATGAAAAGCGTCAAATATAGAAATTATACAATCAAATGTGCCTAATCATCAGAGACCTCGACCCTGCCATAAAAAATTAGGTTTAGTTACTAGATCAAGGTAAAATCGAGGGTAAAACCTAGTGACGTAAAGATACTTAAACCCATATGACCTGAGGTTTAAAATGTTACTATTCATAACAGGATCCTTTGTAGCAGTGGCCTTAATAATGCATCTATTGTTACCGGAAATCCGAGCGATCAATGGCATCACTGGCTTGATAAATAATGCCCTCAGCTGAGGCAGCTAAACATTTATTTAAGACTAGCATTTATATCCGCCATAGAATCTTAGTCGTCATACCTATGACGCGATTAAAACTTTTTTTAATATTCAAATCAATTTTCATCTCCAACATCTACAAGAAAGAACAAGGATGCACTGTACTTTAATCAAGTCTGGTTCTAAATTCAAGTTCTGTAATGCATCACGATCTTGTATAATTTTTTTCTTACATTTTTTATAAAACGACCTTAGTCGGTCATGTGATCCCAGAATTTGATAATATTTTTCTTTTGATGGTGTCTATTAAAATCCTGGAAAAAATTCCCTGACAATATTCAAGGTTTTCTCCATGTATTTTCAGATTTTTTCTAGTATAATTATATATATACAATTTCGCGAGTTTATTATAAATAATGTCGTGTCTATGTTCACCGAAATTCGGAGAACGTAGACAAAATATTATCGGTGAATCTAGGGGAGTCGGAAAAAAATGGCTAGGTTCATTAGAATTCGGAGACCGTCCCAAAAGTATTTTCAATGATCCTAAAGGTTTCGAAAATTCTTGTAGGTACTATATTAAATTCACTTCAGAAAGCTTAAAATTTATAAAATATGAACTAAAATTTTTCCAATTTTAAGAACATAGATGAATTTTTATCCAGAAAGTTGAATTTTCAACCAAAAATATGCATTTTCTACTGAAAAATTACGAATTTTCCACATAAAAAAATGAATTTCCAAACAAATAGTTGAAATTATCACAAAAAGATAAGTTTTTCACAACAAATTAAACAACTAAATTTTCAGTAAAAAATTTATTTTCAACCAAGAATAAAAATGAATTAAAAAAAAAGTAGTTTCATTTTCTACCAAAACGGTACATTTTTAACTATAATGATAAATGATCAATAGCAATACTTTATTTTAAAACAAATAGATGAATTTCAACTAAAATGATGATTATTTTACTGGAATAAGTACATTTTAAATCAAGAATATTAGTTTCTTGCACAAAAAAAAACAACGAATTTTGAACAAAATACACGAATTTTTAACTAAGAAAAATTCATGTTCAACCAAAAAATGGAATCGTCAATCGATAAAGATATATTATTTTAAATGAAAGGATTAGTTCAATTATTATTTAAAAGAATTAAATTTTAACAAAAAACAAGGAATTAAAAAAAAAATTAAATATTCAACCAACGTGATGAATTTCAACTAAAATAATGGAGCTTTAACTGAAATCATTAAATTTTCAATAACGCAAAAAAAAAAAGTGTTCAACAAAATAATAAAATTCACAACCAAAGAGATGAATTTTTAATTAAAATTATGAATCTTAAACCATGGATATGAATTTAAAAAATTACTTACAGCTTTAAAAAAATGTAAGCAATCTCTCGAAAACATTCCGTGACTTTTAAAAAATTCTCTGGCATTTTCATATCTTTCGAGGAATATAAAAATTTTCTAACAATTCCAGGTTTTCTAGACGTGTAGACAACTATAATGGATCGAAAAAATTTATAAATTGATAACACCTTAGCACTGAAACGTTTTCTTTTGTGAATGTTTTTTTTGTTTCCTTATCGGCATAACATGCCGAATTCTTACATGTTTTATAATTTTTATATGTTAGTTTATATTGGAGGAATTTTATTTTTCGTAGACCTGCAAAACCTGAAAAACTTTCTTATATTCAAAATGAACTTCCAAAAAATTATTAAATCGTCAAAAATGACGAATTAATTTAACAAATTGAGCAACTCGTCATTTCCAACCATCTGAACTTTTCAATTTTTTTGAAGTTCATTTTGAGCATAAAAAAGTTTTTCTCTGCTGAAAAATAATTATTTATAATTTTTAGACTTCTAAATTTTATTTTTAGGCCTCCAAACAACATAAAATTTTTCCTTTATAAATTCCAATAAAAAGTCTGAAATAAAATTTAAAAATTAGGCACATTATGCAGATTAAGAAAAAAATAACATTTACGATTTTCCAAAAACCCTGCGATTAAATTTTTTTATTACTTTCCAGTGCTAAGACGTTTTCAATTTATAATTTTTTTTCGATCCACTCTAATCTAGAAACCCTATTAAAGGTCTATAAAAGAGAGTGTAAAGAATGCAAAAATAGATAAAATTACGGTATGTGAAATATTTATTTATGGAAGTTTAATTTGGTCTTTAGGAGTGGTTACTGATCCGAATAAAAAAAGTTCTCTTGTCTGGTGGGCAGAGTAAGAAATACGATATTTAGGCGTGCCCATGAATCAAAGGTCAATGCTTCGCAAATCGAGATACCATATGGAACACCGAAAGCTTTGTCTCCCAATTAGGAAGAATCAAATGTCAAAAATTCCTCCCCAATTTTAACAAGACTGTTAAAATGAATAGTCATTCTACTTGTCAGACCTCCCACCTAAAGTCAACGAACTTGAATTCGAAGAAAAAATTTAATTTCTCAAAAATACTTGTCAATAAAGAATAGAATTCAGCGAAAGGGATTCTATTATGAATAAATTTGACAAATTCCCTCATTCTGGCGTCGACTTCTGAGGTCATAGAAATTTTCCTCGAAATTTTCTACAGCCTAGATGATTCAAGTTAAATTGACAAATACCTCTAAATCTAATTTGGTTTTATAGATATAATTTAAGATCTTCGACATAAATTCAGAATTTTCTATACAATTTAGATCTTTTCTTATTAGAATCTTGTGAAAAGCAAGATTATCTATCTAAATGTATGGATAATTTTTTTTTTGACAGTTTATAAATAAGGTAAGAGATGCAAAAAATACATACATTTTTTTGGTTGGAATGGCAGGTCAGTAATTACTTGTAATTTAACTAATAATATTAACGGTACCTAGTAATAATTAGTATCAATAATAAATGTAATAAACATAAATTCACGAAATAATAAATAAAGAAATAAGGGGTCATCTAAAAATTAGGCAAGGTCTTTTTCTGTAATTTCCAGCCCTCCCTTCAACAGTTATATAAAAAATAAAATCTATTAATTAAATATACGTTGAAATGTATTGACATCAGTTTTTGAACATAAAATGTGTTAATAACAATAAGTACTTAGTTGTTCAACCGTACAATTTTATAATTTTTCCAGGACTGAAAGTTTTCAATAGTCAGTTTGTTTCGTCCGAATTTAAAAGTGTGTAAGTTCGAAATGAAAAAGTTTGCAATGGAAAATTAACTTTAGATTCCTAACAAAGTTTCCAGTTTTCTAACCTAATATTTTAAAAGTATTAAAATTCAATTTCAATATTTAACTAATATATTATTTAGTTTATAAATATTCAAAATTCCTATTTATTTATTAAAGGCTTTAAAGTATTTCCCCACTCAAACTTTCGGTTCAAAATCCAACAATTTGATTAAATTTTGTTTCCTTTGTTGACTAACAATTTTTGTTTGTCTGAATATTCAACCATTACTTGCATTTTTGGCTTGAACTATTTTGTTCGAATTTTGTCTTTTCTTATCAAATCTAACTGTTTTTAATATAAAAATAAAATCTTGTTTTTAAATTCAATTTTGTTGATTGAAAATTCTAATACTCTGCTTCAAAATAATTTTTTAAAATAAAAACAAAATATTTAATTAAAAATTCAACTATTTGGTAGGAAATTCGTTCCACTTTTGGTTCAAAATAAAATCTTCTTTAGTTTCAAACTTAAAATATTAGGTTAAAAATTAATCGATTTCGGTAGAAAATTGTATTATTTATTCAAAAGTTAAACTACTTTGTCCAAAATCTAACTATTTTGTTAAAAATATTTGTTGTATGTTAAAACTTAATTTTTTAATTCAAAATTAAATTATTCCATTTTTAGTTTAGCTAATTAACTGCTTAGTTTAAAATTAATTTTTTACCTGAAAATTGAGCTATTTGGTTGAAAATTCAACTATTTCGGATCAAATTCGTTCCAATTTGTTTAAAAATGAATCTTTTTCAGTTTAAAAATGCAATTATTTGGTTAAAAATGTATGTCTTGTATAAGAATTGATTTATTTTTGTGATATTTATATAGTGTTCAAAATTCAATTCATTTTTAAAATTATTTTTCAAGCTGAGAATTGAACTATCTAATTTTAAAGTTCAACTATTTTGTAGGAAAATCATTCTATTTTTAATTAAAAATTATTATTCTTTAGTTTAAAATTGAACTCTTTAGTCTTTTTCATAGAAAATTTATTTTCTTAATCAAAATTCGTCTTTTTGGTAGCAAATTAATCTTCCTGGTTAAAAATAAAACTTTTTCTTAGAAAGATCGTCTTTTTGGACATTTTTTTTCTTTATCCACTGAAAAATATTTCTTGGCTAATAATTGGTCATTTTTATATACAATTTTATTTCTTTTAGTAGAAAGCTCTTCTTTTTTGTTAAAAAAGCAACTTATTTAATTGAAATGCACATCTCTTCTTGGTTCAAATATAAACTACCACATTTTTTAAAATTATTATTTTCTGGAACTACTTTAAGAATGCACAAGAAACAGTAAAATTTTACTGAACACCCTTTCTCTCAGATCGTCTTACATTATTTTTGGATTGCCCCTAAATAAATTTCGGGGAAAAAATTTAGTCCGAAAAAATTACGTAAGATAGATTTCTGAAAAAAGCTTTACGTGATTTATATACGGCATTTACAGTATACACAACTTAGAACCTTTCATTGTAGATTCTTGTGAAAATCAAGATCATCTAAACATATAAATAAATTTTTGTGGTAGTTTACAAATGAGGTAAGAATCTGATATAATTTGAAGGAGACTCGTAAGAAGGAATATGAAAGAAGTGGATAAAATGTAAAATTGACTCAAGAGATTATTGTTTAAAGCGTTGGCTCTGCTCCAGATTGAAATGTTGGGAACGAGTGTTTTCTTGAAAGTATCCCATTGGCCTAATCCTCATTCCTGAGTCATTGAAACACATAGTCTGTTTGAAGTCACGATATTACAATTTATAACCTATCCTACCGAGGCCATTCGTTTCAGGCTCGAGTCAAACAAATCAGGTTGCTCACCAAGTTTAAAATTCAGGTTGTGTCGCTAAGGCTTGAACAAGTGGAAATAAGATTGTAACAAAAATAACAAATACGAAATAGATGGTATGGAAAGGATCTTCAGAGGCATAGATAAATTGAGCTGAAGATAAGAAAATCAAATTAGCCGTAAATTCGAGGATTAGCAAAAGTACTTTTGACTCACCTTCATACATCTGGGCGTATTGTGGAAATCCTGCAGCTCTGAGCCATTTGCAAGCTTCTTGGGCTTCGATTTCTGAAAGAAAAAAAAATGAGAAAAAAATTATTATTTGTTTAAGAAATTTTTAGATCTCGGTTTAAGGTAGTCAATCGCAGCCAAATAAAAAAAGAGAACATTTCACACCTTTAGTGGATATCTCTAATTCCTCTTCGATTTGCATCAAACCTTTTAGAATGAATAAGAAGTCGCTAAAAAATAACTTGTGTATACACATTGTACAATTCTTAGAAAATGGACGCAGCAGATTTAGAAACCATGTAAAATGTATCATTTTCAGCATATTATTTGACCTGTAGCCTTCAATATTCATTCCCTTTTTCTAAAAATTTAATGATAAATTGACAAGATGAAAGTTCAATGCTTCAATTTTTGAGGAAATTTTAATTAATTACTTTATTATTAATTAAATAATTAACAGATTTGCAAAAAACAATTTTTAATCGTGAAAAATACCTACGATACCAAATATCCGGCCAACTAAAAAGTTATAATTACAATCAATATTGTTCGTGAAATATCAAAGTTTGTTAAGTTAATCTATTAAAAAGTGAAAAAATTCTAAATTGACGACATTTTCTGTCTTTATTTTTAACAAAAAAAATCTCGCCAAGTTTTAATTTTCCTGTATTTTCCTACATAGAACTTTGTCGTTTGGATACGACAATTTTTACCTATTTTAATCATTTATTTTCCTATTTATTCTCTGGAAAAATGAGTTTCAAACAATAATTCAAATGGAAATCCTGTCAATGAGTCCAGGATGACTTTTACAGTGGAAATTCGAATATTGACGATATTTGTAATAAACAACTAGGCGGCCGCAAAAGTTAATTTTTAAATTTCTCTCACTTTTACCTAACCAATTTTTCATTTTCTCTAACCATTAGTATTTAAAGTTGAGAATTTAATATTGTAACATTTTAAGACTACATCTACAAAAAAGAATTTTCAAATAAAGAGATTTCAAGCTAAAAAAGTACAATGTTTAGGAAAACGTATAAATTTGTCTAAGGGTTTTGGCCGAATATGATTATAATTAGTATTTATAGAAACTGAAATAGAAAGAAGTTAAATTTTAACCTGGAAATCTCAGTTTTCAACAATAAAAGTTAATTTTCAAACAAGAGAGATCAATTTTCTACCAAACATTTAATTTTGAACAAAAATAAATAAATTCGTACTCTAAAAGTTACATTTACAACCACATAGTTGGAATTTTAAGCAAGAGACAAATTTTTACCAAAATATATAAACTTTTAACTAAACAGTAGAATTTGAGACAAAACGTTCGAATTTTTAACTAAAAAATTTGAATTAAAAAAATAACATTTTTCAACAACAAAGTTCACTTTCAACCGACAATTATAAGTATTCTGCCATAAGGATGAATTTTATATTCCGAAAGACGAATTTCTAATAAAGTAGTCGAATTTTCTACAAAAAAGACGACTTTGGAGAAAATATAAATAGTTAAATCTTCGGACAAAAAATTTTTTTAAATTAAAAAACAACAAATTTTCAACAAAATATTTAAATTTTCAAACAAAGTGCCGATTCTAAAAAAATGAATTTTTCTGAAAATAGTTTAACCTTCAACCAAGCAGTTGAATTTTCAACAACAACAAAAAGAGGAATTTTAAACAAAATAGTTTAATTTTCAAACAAAGAGATAAATTTTTTTACTGAAATGACGAATCTTCAACAAAGAAGTTAAGTTTTCAAGGTAGAAAGTCGAATGTCTCGGAAAACAGTTGAATTTCAAACAAGAAAGATGAATTTATCACCAAGTAGTTGAAGTTCAGAAAACAATGTTTACCCAAGCAGTTTTAATTTTAAATATTTAACAAAATAATTAAATTTTCAATAAAATATCTAATTTTTTAACAAATAGTTCAATAATAAATATTTAACTATAGTTAAAATATTAAATAGTTAAATTATTTTTAATTTATAAAAGCGATTTTTCAACAAAGTATAGTTGAGTTTTTAACCAGAGGTAAATCTTAAACAAATGAATTTAAAAGAAAGGAGTTCAATCCTGCTTCAAGTAGTTGAATTTTCAACAACATAGAGGAATTTTTAACAAAATAGTTAAATTTTCAACCAAAGAGATGATTTTTAAAATAAAATTATAAATCTTAAAAAAACTTTCTTAAAAAAAGAATGAACTTTTAATTAAAAGTAGTTGGATTTTTTCATTACATTATATCAGTTCAGTTCGCATCCAGGCGAAAAAACGAATAACAGGTGGATTCTCTTGAAAAAAGGAGAAAAAGATGAATTTCCAAAATGGGGTAAATCAAGGAATAGGAAAAAAAGTGTGAAGTTTGCATTTTTAATATCGAATTTATTATAAATGTGATAAAATAATGTTAAATTTATTATTTCCGACAGATGCTTAAAATGTTTCTTACAATAACTCGCGGACTTTTCTAATTTGTATGTCAAAATCCCTGGCTTTGTCATGACTTTTCCTGACCCAAAAAATTCTCTCACTTTTCCCTGATTGGCAGGTTTTTTGTTCAGTGTTCTGAATTTTTTTTTAATCCGTCAAAAGGCAACGAAAATACATTATTTCTACGAAAGATTTACAAGAGCCAGGTCGATGCAATATTGATCGCGCGTCGGCGTGGTCTGTCAGAGGAAATCAATCTTCATTAGAGAGTCAGTAACAACGACATTAGTTTAGAGTTTGCTACGTGCACGTTCATACGATGAATTCTTGTTTGATTTCTTTGTGTTCTTTCTCTTTATCCATCTCCTTCTTTTAAGCATTTTTCGCATCTTTTTCCTTTTTTTTTGTTTTTGTTCTTATTGGAGACCGCCCGTGCAGCCGGATTCATCTATATAGAGTTCGATCATTCTAGCGAGGTTAAGCAGGCCTCAACTTTAATCCTTCAAGACCGATTTCAGACTTACGCAAGATCGATGCACGATCGAAAATTCCTCGTGAAATCTGGAAGAAACTGCACCTGAACTCACCTGTAATTTAAATTACTCAGGGTAAGTGACGACTTATGGAAAATTTTCTTCTTAATCGCGATTTTTAAAAGAAATTGTATTTTTTTTAGGGCTTCGTAGCCCTGGGTAAGATTCCTTATCATTTCGGAAGAATGTCCGGCCGTTGCACCTTTTTTCAGATGGGGAATTAAGGGGAAATTATGAAAGAAGAAATAGGGGAAATGAAAAGATGGGAAGTAGGAGAAGTGCTCGAAACGAGGAGAGAAAATAGAGACAGTAGGAGAAGTCCGGAGAAATGAGCGAAAAAAAATAGGGAAAGTATTATAATTGCGGTGAAATGAGGGAAGGAAAAATAGGAGAAGTAGGGTAAGGGATTCGCGGAAAATAAGAGAATATGAGGGGAAAGAAAGGATGACGAAGCAGGGAAAGAAAAGAAAAATGATAGAAAAAGAGGTAGGGGCTATAGTAGGACAAGTGAGGAGAAATTAGGGAAGGGAAGTGAGTCAGGGTGTCCAGCGATCAGGAAATTTAAATTTCACGGGATTTCCCGGTCCGTTCGACACCCTGTAAGTGTTAACGGAGGATAAGTAGTGGAAATGACTGGAGGGGCAGTAGGGGAATTGCGGAGGAATTAGCAGAGGGAACATAGGGGGAGTAGGGGGATTAAGTGGTAGGAAAGTTGGGAAAGTTAGGGGAAATGAGGATAGGGAAATAGGGGCATATATATGATAAATGAGGGTATGGGAAGTAGAAAAAGTAAGGGAGAGGAAGTGAGTGTAAGGGAGTGGAAGTGAGTTTAACTGAGGGGAAGTAGATAAATGATTAGAAACAATGGTGATTAGGGGAGTGGAAGTAATGGCTGGGGAAGGGAAGTAGAGGAACAGGGTGTTATCTGAGAAAGCGGGGAGAAAAGAAAGTCAAGGAGATCGAAGTTTGAGAAGGGGTGGGATCGAAGGATAAAATAAGAGGATGAGAAGAGGGGGAAATGGGAGAGAGAAATTATGGGAGGAGGAGGTTTGAACTACTTAATTAACGTCTTCATAGTTTGAGAAATTTCTTTTTTGTAAGCACTGACTAATTTTTGTTTATAAACAATGATTAAAAAATGTTAGTCATTCCGGAGGAGCTTCAATTTCATGTTTTATCTATCAAGTAAATTTGGATGGTATGATAAACGGTCACTACTGTAGAGGCACTCAAATAAAATACCTATTAAAATCATATCTGACCTTTCCCGGAATTAACTACTTAAAATTTTAAGACAAAGTAGATTTTATACTTCGAATCTGTGTACTCAAATTCTAGAAGAAAAAGTCCCAAATAATTCCGGGTTTTCTCAAAGAATCTCTACATTTTTCCACGTCTCCTACAAATCTCCTACAAATGTGTTCTCTTGGTTTGAAAAGCAATATAATCTATTGAAAGCGGCAATGCTAAAATAAAATTAACAATTTTTCGCAAAAAATTCTTATTTTATTTTAATTACAGAGATAATGGATTATTTTAATTCAGAATACATTTTATAATTTTATTGTTAGTAAAATTAATTACATGCATTTGATCCTTTTGTATTTTAAAGCAAATTAATCCATTAACAGAGGGAAATTAAAATAAAATAAGCAATTTTTTGCGAAAATGGACTTGCGAGACCCCTAAATATATTGTTTAATACTGTCAAAATTTAGGGGACCTTGACACTAAAAGTAGCAATTTGTTGGGGGGCCATTTAAAAAAAAACTAATACAGATTTTTTGAAACAAAAGTTTCGAATATAAAATATCAAAAACATAACAATTTATTACAAATTTTATTTCTTAATTGTAAACATTTGAGACTGAAAATATCTAGGCTGAACTTTGAATGTGAATAAAAAGATAGATTAGGCGTTTTTTAAAAGAAATTTATAAATAAAACCAATTCAATTTTTTCCGTCATTTAGAAAGATTTGTCACTCTTTTGGGTTAGTCCGTTCTGTGTGCAATCCATAAATTTAACTTTTCATTACTTTCGAATTTTAAAATCTAAGTATTTGAAATCGCACTCTCTTTTCTGAGAAAAAAATTGAAACTACTTTCAAATTTAGCTCTCTTCTGCTTTAAAATCTTCCTCAATTTAGATGAAAATGAGCAACATTATTACCTAATTTCAATTGGGTTTGAATGAACTAGCTGCGAAATTGACAGATATATCTTAATTTTATTCAAACACGAGTATAAAAATTCTAACCTAAATTGAATTTAAATTTTTTAATTCATTTTTTAACTCTCGAATTTGAAATTTCTTTTATTTAAAAAGAAGGTTTTTATTTCTTAAAGAAATCTTTAAAATTGGACAATGTTCCGAAATAAGATCATAAGCCCATCCACATTTTAATAAACTTAAATTATATCTAAAATATTTTTGTTTTGAAATTCTAAATTTGTCAACTTGAATTATTACAAAGAAGCAAAGTTTCTAATTTCAAATAACCTTTTTTTACTGAAATTTTTTAATATTACAAAAAATTGACTGCCATTAATTCAACATAGAGTCCTTATAAAATTATCAGATTTTATTTCTTCGTAATTATAATAATAAATAAAAATTATAATGGAATAATTAGCCATGCAATTGGTTTTAATGAAACGTCACTTGTCTCGAAGGATCTTGACATAACGATAGTTCGGTAACGCACCTTGCCTTTCTCTTCCATTGTTTTTAATTTTTTTAAATCTTGGATTTAAAAATGTTTTTCCCCAGGGTGGCATTGGTTCCTATTACTGGAATTGACCGTGGTTCAAGGATTATTTTCGCGTTCATAAGGATATTCCCCCTCATTATAAAACACCCACGTCTCGAGCTTCACGAGCTAACGATCTTCTCTTTTAGCAAAGACCATTGTCTTTCCTCTGCCCACTTCAATCTTCACCTCATTTAAAATAAGTAGGTATTTCGCGGCTTCCACGAGATATTTCGCTTCTTTTAAACAATAAATCAGGAAGTTTAATGAACCCTTTTTGGGATGTCACCTTTCAAACTTTTCAAAGCTTCTAGGGTAATTTCAATATTCAGTATTTTTTTATCTTCAATCTTTATTATTTTAAATTTCACAGGGTGCCCGAAAAACTTCATTTAAAAAATTCCCTGACTTTTTCTCTGAACAATTTTTCATTTTTTCTGACTATTAACATTCGAAGATAAGCATTTCAATCTAGTTTTATAACATATAATCTTTTATAAACGGAATACAAAAAAATTAAGATTTTAACTATAAAAAAACAACGATTTTTCCACAAAAAAGTTTAAGTTTCGGCCAAAAAGATTCCTTTTTAACGAAATAGTTAAATTTGACCAAAATAATTATACTTTCCACCAAACACATGATTTTGATCAAATTGTGGAATTTTCATCCTACAAAGATAACTTTTCAACCACGTCGCCGAATTATCAAACTAAAAATATAAAAAAATAAAAGATAATAAAAAAACAATACAAGATAAAAGTTGATATTTCAAACATGAAAAATCGAATTTTCATTTTAAAAAGTTCAATTTGCAACAAAAATGTAAATGCTGCTTTTTTAACAAAAAAGATGGAATTTTCATCTGAAGAAATAAAACAAAAAAGATATTGAAACAAAAGATAATAAAAATAAGAGATAATAGTTAATACTGTAAGAGCGAAAAATTAATTTTCATCAAAATAATTCAATTTTCAACAAAAATATTTGAATTTTTAACCTCCAAACATGAATTTTAAAAAAACTTATACATTCTTGCTTGGAAATTGCAAAAGAAATTTATATTATAATAGTTGAATTTTTAACTTAAAACAAGATACATTTTTTACCGAAAGGAAGTAATTTTAAAACCAAAAAATCGCATTTTTAAAACCACGAAGATTAATTTTCAACCAAAAAAGACGAATTTTCAATAAAACATGTAAAATTTTAAACAAATAATCAAATTTTCAACTACAAAAGATACCATGTTCAAAAAATTTTATTATTTTAATACAATAGTCCAATTTTTAACTAATAAGGTGAATTTTCAAGCCAAAATACGAATTTGGTGAAAACAGTTAAATTTGCAGCCCGAAAATATAAATTTTCAATAAGAAAGTCTATTTTGAATCAAATATTTGATTTTTTAACCACGTAAAGAGGATATTTTAAACCAAGAAGATTAGTTTTCCACTAAAACAGATGATTTTTCCAGTTATCATTATACTTCAGTCTAGAAAGAAGAAAGAGGTTACTCAAATTTATTGTTGAACATTGAAGCTAAAATACGAATTTTCTGTAAAACAGATGAATTTTCAACAATAAAATATGAATTTCAACAAAAAAGTTGATTTTTAACAAAAATTAAAAAATTTGCCACTAAATATTTTTTGTAAAATAATATATTAACCTTCAACAACAACAAAAAATCAATTTCTAACAAAGTAGTTCCACTTTTACACAGCTAGTTGAGATTTCAATTAAAAAACATTGATTTTCCACAAAATAGTAAAAGTTTCAACCAAAGAGTTGCAATTTTCTACGAATAATATAATAGCAGATATTTCACTCGAAAAATATTTTTATATTGAATTAAAAAAGTAAGTTCAAACCTTAAGCAAAGAAAATTAGTGTTCAACCAAACAGTTACATTTTTAGCAAAAAAAAAACTTTAAATTTCTGATAAAATAAAACAGTTCAATTATCAAATTACAATTTCAAAATTATTATCCTTGACCGTCTGCTAGAGTGCCTGTTACAGACATTCCGTTATTTTCACAAGATTATAATAAAATGCCCTGAATTTTCTTTGACTTTTCTTCAACAATAAAATTCCCTGACTTTTACCTGAATTTCAGGTTTTCCCTTTCAAGATTTCAAGATTTATTTTGAATAAACCATTATCTAAGCTTTTAAGAATATGCTGAAAAATTATTAATAACTTTTAGGCAATAAAGCTTTATATTGGAAACCTTGATTTAGTTTAAAATTTCTGGAATGGAAGTCACGTGTCTCAGCACCTTGGAGGAGGTCGCACTAAAATTTTCAAGAACATCGACTTACAAGTCCAAGGCCAGATCACGAAAATTCATTTTTAATTTTTCAATATAAGATCCGAAAATATTTCCAGTTTCATGCCAAGTCATCGAAAATAAACGGAATCTTTTTTTAGCCTAGTCGACTGTCGAATCAGTCACATTCCCGTTGAGGAGGCCATGGCTAATGACGTCATTACTATAATGCTACTTTCAGCCGTTTTCAAATCTTCTTAACTTCCAAAGAATCACTTATAATTTACAAAATTTAACATCGGCCAAAATAAAATTTTTTAATGATTGAATAATTTCAAAATTAAAATACCTCCTTTATTTCATGAATGCAGGTTCATGTTCATTATCAAATATAATCAACATTTTTCTATTCGTGGGTGGCGACACCATATAATGTGACGAGCCAACTCCATAGTTCAATTTTTATAAACTATGGCTAATTGGCTAGTTGGTTAAAATAAAAACTATTATTGGTTAAGAATCCAACATTTCTTTTGCTAGAAATGACATTTTTTGGTAGAAATTTAAGTCAATTTAAGTCAATCTACTTTGGTTTTAAATCTCAACAAATTAGTTGATTTTTCTCTCTTAACTGAATGTTCTTTCATGGTTGAAAATTCAACTATTAAATGAAAAATGTAACTATTCCATTTTTCATTAAAAATTTATCTCTTTTGGTAGAAAATTCATGCCTTTTATTGAAAAATCATCTTTTCAGTATAAAATTGAACTATTTTGTTCAAAATTCATCTTTTTGTTTGAGTTAAAATCTTTTTCCTTCGAAATTCTAACAATTAGATTTTTCATTGAGAATTCATATTTTATGGCATTTTTAAATATAGCTTGTCAAAAATTAATTTTTTTAATTGCAGATTCATAAATTTATTCGAAAATTCATCCACTTCAATAAAAATTGAACTATTTTGTTAGAATTATTTTTTATTGGTTAAACATTGATTTTTTCACTGAAAATTGAAGTACTCCATTTTAAGAAAATTGATCTATTTTAGTTGAAAATTAATCTATTTTGCAGAAGCTTGAGCTTTTTAGCTAAAAATTCGATTATGTAATTGACAAATGAACAATTTCGTTTAAAGTTATTTTTTTTAATAAATATTTTTAACTAAAAATTTAAATATTCCGTTTTCGGTATAAAATGTATATTTTTTTGTTGAAGATTCGAATATTTGGTTTAAAAATTATTTTTTCTAGATGAAAATTCATACATTGTTTTAAAGATTCGTCTTTCTTATTAGAAAATTAATTATTTATGTTGAAAATTCAACTGCTTGTTTAAACTTTAACTGTTGCAATCAAAATTCATGTAATATTATTTAAAAATTAATATCTTTCTTTAAAAATTAACTTATTCTGTTGAAAAATCGTTTTTTATTTTTGGCTAAACAGTCCTTTCAAAATGGAAAAATAAACGACCATTTTTTGTTGAAAATGCATCTTTTTTTATTCAATATTCAAGTGTTTGGATTGAAAAGTTATAATTTTAATTGCTAATTTAACGATTTGGTTGAAAGTTACACTTCTTTGCTCAAAATATACTATTTGGTTAATGATTTATCATTCTAGTTGAAAATTTACTACTTCGTTGGAAATTCTTCTCTTTTTTTTGTTTGTTAAAAACTTATCTTTCTTGGAAAAAGTTGAAGCAGTTTGTTAAAAACTGATATTTTTAAGTAAAAATGTAACTATTTGTTGAAAATTCATGTATTTTGTTGAAAATTAAAAGAATTCTAAAATATTTTCTTTTGGTTTGAGGATGTTGCAAATCCTAAATAAGTAGGAGTCTTAACTGTGTAAATGTAAAGAAATACTTTTAAAGAAAAACAAATCAATTTCCGGAGGCATATAGATTTATAGCCCAATATATGAAAATTGGAATTGTTCTCCCAATCATGACTAACTTATGACTTTCAACAAAACTATAACAACTGTTTAGAAATCATAGTGCTGAAAACTCCATTGTCTGCAAAATCGCAAGAAGCAGCCCATGTTTCCATTGAACTCCACGTTTTCTTTTGTTCTTTTTTTAAATGAGAAAGCTGCTTATCTCGATGCAGCAAATTCGTTCTGGTTTTCTAGAGTTACTGCCGAAGTAATCGAAAAATATTGCAAAAAGAACTCTTTCCTTTCGACACTATTTGACAAGAGCATGCATTTCGAAAAAAGTGGTTAGCTGAACAGCTGCCCAACGGAATGCTGTCCGCGTCCGCCAATGAACGAGAGGAAATGGATTCTCGTGTGCGCAATGAAGTCCACGTAGTGGCGTGTTTTGTGGAAAACATGAATAAAACTCACTTAGCCGGTATACGATGGTTGCTTTCGTGCCAACATCCAAGACCGTTCGCGAGGTCTTCCATAAAAGGGCTTGACCGTAAATCTTGACGATTATACGACATCTGCCAGCAGGACAAGGGAAGGCTGCATTCGAAAAAAAAAAACATTTTTGTCCACCCGCATTGTCAAATAGATCATCTGCCATACTTCCATTCGTAAATTAACGTTAGGACAAATTTAGACCTGGTGTCTGCAATATTTCATAATACATGCCTTCAGTATTTTCGGATAGATACACATATATCTAGTTTGGACTTGACCTATTTTCCTCAAAATCCCCTATAATCTCTGTGGAAAGTGAGGGGAGGATAAGAAGAGAAAGTCCCTAGTCAACTTTACCCCGTACCTTACTTGACTTAACCTCATTTCTTTGCCGCTTTCATCCTGTACACTAGTCAACTTTACCCCGTACCCTGCCCAACTTAACCCCGTATTTTAATCGAGTTTACCCCTACTCTATCCAACATTAGTCTGTAATTTAGCCGCCTTTACCACTAACCTAGCTAACTTTTCTCAAAGTGTCGGATGTCCGTCAGACCGTCGTACTTTTTTCAGGGTGGCCGTTTTAATTACATAAAAACATTCGCTTTCTTTTCGCTGTTTTTTCTCCGGATCGCAAACCTTTTTCGCGGACAATGCAATTAAAAAATTCTAACACTAAAGCTAAAAAAATTTCCTTCTGAAGAAATAAAAACTGAGCGGCAAACCATTTTAAGCAGTTTTAAGCAAGAATGATAAAGAATTGAGCGATGGCATTTTATTTCATTTTGAATAGTTTGATAATCCTTAAAAAGCTTCAAAATATAAAAACTTTCACATGTTGTTTTACATTCATTCAAATTTTTAATTATTTTTGAATATTTTTTAGAACTTCTGAACAGCTTTTAAAATGATTTGAATTAATCCTGATTTTTTACATCATGCAAAAGAACAAATATTTTCTTAAAATCAGCCAAATTAATTGTTAACGATTTTAGAAATGTTTTTAAATATTCTCTTCAAATTAATTTTTCAAAATAATATTTTTTTTTCAGAAAATCATAATTCTTAAAAAGCTTCTAAACTTTTTGTTAGAACTCTGCAAAAATCTCAATTTTGTTTTAAAATTAGCCGTAGGCTATTGTACCGAAGCTTCGGTAGGAATAGCTGGGTTTTGTTGGTATACGCAGACACTTCGTTTAAATTATTTAAAATTATTTAAAATCATTTAAAATGTTAAATTAATTTTGAATCTTTTCAGACTTTCCTAATAACTCTTCAACATAATCGAATTTTTTCTAGAAATTATAGGTGTGAAATATTTATTATACATCCAAATTTAACAATTTTACTAGTAAAATAGTTGTTTTTTTAAATAGAACAATTAAAATTGAAAGGTTCAAAGTTTAGTTTTTTGTTTGGCTTTTAATATTTGATTCATAATTACTGAGTTTACATGATCAATTAAATATTTCTGAATGTTAGGAAATTGTTATTTTTCTTGATTAAAATATTTCAAATTTTGGATTAAAACAATATTTAAAATGTAATGAGAGCCTTTTATCATCAATATATTATTTTGAAGTTATTGTTAAAATTAAAAATAGTTTATAAGTTCCAATCAGGTGTTTACATTTGTTTAACTACTAAGACTTTCCGATTTAAACAGTTTAATTTTTAACGTTAAAATCTGGAAATTTTTCAATTTTGAGCTGCTTCCGATTCGTCTTTTAAAATCAATTGTAAAAATCATCATAATTTATATTCACATTCGATCAACTAAAAAGGTTTTTTAACCAAAATTGTTTGAAGAATTTTTTTCAAACGCTGAAGATTTTTATTTTTCAAGGCTTTAAAACTGCATTATAGAATTCTTTATATGAAAAATTTACGCTTAAAAACTAAAATCCAAAATGGAAAATTTGTGAGTGAAAGATTTTTGAATTATACATTGTAAATTGTATTATTTCTTAATTGAAACAAATAAACATTCAAATTATTAATTTAAAAACTGTTAAAATCAAGCTTGGATACATTGTTTTCCTAAAAATTTGTAAAAATCAAGTTCAAGAAATAAATTGTGCTAGAAACAGAAAAAAACATGTTATTCACAGAATCGAGCATTTCATTTTGAATGTTTTTTTTGAATGATTAAATTTCCCAGGTTTCTATTTAAATTTCTTAATTCTGAAAACACACAAATTTAAAAGATGTTCTTCAATTGTCAATATTTCAATTATACACTGAAAAAAATAGTTGGTTGGGACAAGTAACAAAGTAGTAGGCCCAACTATTTTAGTTTGTAATATATGCCGCTGCTATTATAAAGTGGTTGAGACTACTACTTTTATTCTTAAGATTGGTAGTAGTTGTCCTTACTACTTTATTTGTTTTCGCTACAACTTTCGATGGCAAGCACTACTTTCAGGTAGTTTTGTTTACTACTTTAAGGGCATGTGATACTTAGAAAATTTTTGATTTTACCAGTTTTAGTTTCCCCCGGATTTTTTTCTAGAATAATAAATATTTTGTCTTAAAAATTTGGGAAATGATAGCGCACATGCTAACGGACGTCCCCACACACTTTTTTGTGGGTTAATTCAAAAAAGTTTTAATTTAGCAAAATGTGATAAATTTGCAGAGCGCTTAGGAATTAGTATCGATTTTTTCAGTATTAGATTCCCCTGGCTTTTTTCCTAGGATAATAAATATTTTGTCGTCAAATTCTGGGAAATGATAGCTAACATGCTAACGGAGTCCCCGCACACTTTTTTTGTGTTTATTTTTCAAAAAAATCTTGATTTTGCTAACAACGAGTGTATATTTGGAGGTTATGTGTGTTATAATTCTCCCGAGCGTACTTCCAAACTACACAATATTTTTGGCCGAAAAAAAAATTTTCATTTTTGTGAAAAAAAGCCGGGGGAACTACACCCGATTGACCACACGACGAAGTACCACATGCCCTTAAATAGTAAGCGTTACTACTTTAGTTATTAGGTCTTACTATTAAATTAGTTATTTTACAAATAAATTAATAGATCTTGCTACTTAAAGTAGTAATCCTTACTATTATATAATCTTATATAATATCACTATTCAATCTTATATTTTCTTACTATTCATATAATTATATTCATCCCGCTGGCAAGCTGAATTGTCACGATGATGTATTTATACAAATTAGGGTACCTTTTCACGGAGGCCTGTTTTGAAGTATTCTTTGAATTTATTTGAGACATCGAGTTCGCACTTATGGGTTATCAATCGATCAAATTTGCCATAAAAGAACAAAGTAACGAGAAATAAATCCTATGAAAAATATTAATTCCACGATTGTTTCAAAACAGGCCTCTGTGAAAAGATGCCCTAAGCGTAGGCCGTATAGACGACGCCCTAAGGATCTATACGATGCTCTTCAATATTTTCCACGTGTTTACACATTATACGTAAAGATTTCGATTAAAATGGCGATCATCGAAAACATGACGAAACATTTCGATGCGAATGTTGGCAGCACTACTCAGAATTCAGTTCTGCCAATATCGCCAAGGGCCGAAACTTGTAACCTTTACTACTTTTATTTCTTGGAAAATAAATTGCTGGTAAATGTAACTAGTTTATTTGTTGTGACTACAATTACTATTCTCACTAATATAACCTTCATAGGAGGACTAACGGCGACTTGTTACCGTAGAAGACTGGTTAGTTACTGTTACCATCGAAGTAGTTGTTGTAGCTTATATCAACTCTACTAATAAGGAGACTCTTGTCGCAACTAACCATTTTCTTCAGTGTAAATCATAAAACGTAAATTACGCTTTTCTTTAGAGTATTCGCAACGTCGATTTACAGTGATCGAAAATCCTTTAAATAGAATGATATGAAATGATTTAAAGAAGATTTTTCTTAATAGTCCCACAATTCTGAACGGTAATGTAAATTATAAAATATTCATCAACTAACAGTTGCACTGCCTTTGTTTTACTTAATTTAAGAAGGAATAAGGAATTACACACTAAGAGGCCTACGTTTGATACCTGCGTTTCAGTTTGGGGATTAACGTTCATTGAGAGAATTTTTGTACAATAAATACAAAAATTTAGAGAAATAAATGAGATTTTAAAATGTTTTGTCAGCAAGTATTACATTATTATATTAAAGTCTTCCTAAACTGAAAAGCAGTATCTATATGAAAAATTGCAAACTTGTGTCCCTCAGCATATTGTATAATATATACGATTGGTCAAATAGATTCTCAACATAATTATATAAGATAAATTAATTTTAAGACTCTATTACTTCCAAATGGAAACCATTTCCGCTTTCCATATAAAGCTCACTCGAACCTCATAAAATAAATAACACAAGGTTCTTGTCTCCTCAGAAAAATAATCGCCACAATATATTTTCTAAAGACTAAATCCTATACTTTCTTTAGCAAACATTTCCACAATCGCGATCAAAGAAAGTCGCAGTGTCCGCATTGCTTTCTATGGTTTTGCGTCGACAATCGTACATAATGAATTTTATATGTCTTAACTATCCGAACCGATAGAACACTGACCCGAGATAATAGTGATTGCTTTGCGGTAGCTGGACTGCTGCCTTTCAACTACATATGTAGCGTAATAAGACCCGTGTAGGTGTACGTATTACTTCGTGCGGAATAAGTGTGGCCCCTTTCGCAAGTAATGATTTGCATTTGCGTAATTGAAGCGACAGTGCTCAGACTGCCTTATCAATGATCAATAAAAAGCCCTTTAAATTAGTTGTTTATTTTGACAAAAGATTATTCCCGATAAAACCCTGACATATTAGACATTGTCGTGCACATATGAAATACACCATTGGCATAAATCACAATAGTGCATTATATATACGCTCACTTACACCGTATACCTAGAGCAACATTGTCTCGTTCCAAATCGTGGATTTGCAGAAATGAGATATGATATGTAGAACTCCATTCACCGACTGACTCATAAACCACTTCCAGATTATTTCATTCATCACAACCTTACTCTTTCTACAAACTACATATGTAATTTTATTATTTAATGCATTTATTGGTCAGCAAGTGCAGATTTCGAGGGTTAGGAAAATTATTTATTCAACTAGCTTTTCATTAAAAGTGTCTCGAAGTGAACTAATATTGCAGACCTTTGAAAAAAACATGTCCTTGTATGATGAAGGATTAGTTTGGCATAAGCTTTTTTGCTATGCATATGTAAAAGTTGGTCGGTGAATTTTCCATGAAGAAAAAGATGAAATAACTTTAATGAAAGTTTTGACGAGAAGCTCTCTCGGGAGCACGGACTCATTTAAATAACTTCATTTTTAACCGCAAATCATTGCTTGGGATATTCCCCTAAGCCACGAAGAGACCAGATGCAAAGAAATCTCATCATGGTGACGATTGGGCGGACGATTTCTAATTCCCGGTCTTTATCCGGTAATTTTTTACAATTTTCCCGGCCAACTAAAAGTAATACATTTATATTTGTTAGAAAACACAAATTTTATTTTAAATCATGACGTTCATTCTAAACATCCTTTAACACAGCAGAGCAAAAAATGGCAATATAA
>NC_046659.1:71806486-71840424 GCF_010883055.1 Belonocnema kinseyi
TATAATATAATATGCGAAAAAAACACTTTTTCAAAAAAAGACGTGAATTTTAACGAAATAGTTACAGCTTCAATTAAAGAAGACAAATTTTCACTTAAATAATTAAATTTTGAACTTGAGAAAAATCAATTTTTAACAGAAAATGGAATAGTTAGGTACATTTTTGGTAAGAAAAATTAATTTTAAACTTAACCAAAGAATTTTCCACCAAAATGATGAATGCTTACCTGGAATAGTTGAATTTTAAACAAAAAAATAAGTTAATAACTAAAACAATGATCCTTCATATGAAATTGTTGAACTTAAAAAAAAAAAATTTTTACTAAAAAAGACCAATTATCAACCAAAACTTAAATAATTCAGTTTGAAGTTAAGAAAATCAAGGTTCAACCAGAAAAGACGAATTTTCAACTAAAAAAGATCAATTTTCGGCCAAAAATAAAATAATTAAATTTTCAGTAAAAAAATGAATGGATATCCAAAAAATGAATGACCAACCAGAATTACGGAATATTCAACTGAAGTAGTATTTATATTTTACGAGAAAAATTAATTTCAAAAACAAATATTTGAATAAAATAGCTTATTTTTCAAAGAAAAAAATCCATTTTTAATTAATATGATTAAACTTTACAAAAAAATTAATTTGAACCAAAAGATTTTCTTTCTCAATCAAGTAAATTTATTTCTAACCTGAAAAATGAATTTTCATCTAAAATGATGACTATTTAACTGGAATGCTTGAATCTTCAACCAAAAAGAAGAAGTTTTAAACAATGCGGTTAATTTACAAAGAAAAAAGTGCATTTTCTACCAAAAAAGGGTTTTTTAAATCTAAATACGTGAATTTTCAGCGAAATAATCAAAATTTCAATTTAAAATAACAAAGTTACATCCAAATTGTTGCATTTTTAACTATAAAAAGTCAATTTGTCACCCAGAATAGAACGGTTCAATTTTCTGTTGAAAAAATTAACTTTCAACCAAATTGATGAATTTTCAGCTAAAATAATAAACCTTCAACTGGAATAGTTGAAATTTATACCTACTAATTTTCATCTAAAAAAAAATCTACCAAAAATAGAATAGTTGAACTTTCCATTGAAAATATATCTCTTAACTAAAAAACAACGGATTTCCAGAAAATAGTTTAATTTTCTACTAGAATAGTTCAATGTTTAGTTTAAAAATTGATTTTCAACAAAGTAATAACATTTTTAAAAAAAGATGAATTTTCAATTAAAATTCCGAATCTTCCAACAACAAAATTAATTTTTAACGAAAGAGTTTAGCTTTTAAACGCAAGTACATGAATTTTCCAGAAATACTACTTATACTCTAAAAACTACTTGAAGTACGCTCTTTTTATAAAATTTGGCAGAAGGAACTTTCGAATTGTGACGAACGTTGGCTTAAATTGGATTTCCTTAAAATAATAAAATAATTTAAATAATAAAACAATAACACTTTAATTTTGCCACAATCATAAGTGAATTATCGATTTTTTAATTGAATCCCTGGTCATGTCATAATCAAGTTGTCACCCTGCTCATCTACTTTTTATGTCATCCTTTTGGAATTATCCGATGAAGATGAGGCCAAAAGTAATTAAGAAAAAACTTATCCGAGCTTGTGCTGCAATCTGACATTTTAATTAATTGTACCCGCCTATAACTAGGGAAAATTCAAGGCGATTTTTTTGGTCAGGAAAAATAGGCAAATTTTTCCTAATCTGCGGCCACCATTTCATTAAGACAGTTTTCTGAAACAGTTTCTTTCAAACAAGGTGTGATGGTTAGTTTTATTCTGAAGCAATAATAGGCGGTTATGAAGTCAGCTATTATTTCATTAGAAGAGAAAACGTGTGACAGAGAAGTTGGGAAGCGGAGATCTTCCAAGTTTCGAACTGTCACTTTCCACAGTTGGACCCTCGTTTGTGGTTACAATGCCCTGAGGTTCTTCAAGTCGCAAGTTAACCCCAAACCCAGCCGTTAACTGCCATGAAACGTATCATTTGGGGTCTTCCAAATGATGTGATTGTGGGCGATGAAATCCATTACTTACCACCAGAGTGGTAGAAATGATTTACACTTTGCAGTTACTAAATTAATGCCTCTTTAGTAGGCTCTACTTTCGCAATCTGGAGAAGGCGTTCTCTCAGAAAAGAAAGCGAATGACAAAATTTTTTCTGCTTTCTTTTCCCCACAAGAAAAAAAATTGCTATTAATTTGCAAAACTTTCCTCTTCTAGAATATTTTCATCAGAAAAAAAATAGGAAATGGACCTTACACAAAAGATCAATTTCAAGAATAACTTTGCTGATCTTGGATCTTTTTTTAATCTTATAAACAAAAGAATATTTCAAAAGTAAAAAAAAAAAAGAAGTGAAAAAAGGTGAATATAAACTAGTTTCTGTGGTTTCAGTTGGTTTTGGGTATCCAAACCTCGACTTGATATATGAACCCTAAAGTGATCACGCATAATTTCGTTTCTTCAATTTCCTTTGTCACGTTAATCCTGAAATTCTCTCGAAAAACAATTTCTAAAAAGTCTTTCGTTTGTGAAATGCGAAAAAATTCTAAAAAAAAATTGAGTTCTTTAAAAACTTGTTCAAAAGAATGAGCAGCTTCTTTGAGCCCCTTTGAATAATTCAAAAAGGACATCAACCAGTGTTTAAACTCCCCGATAGATTATGAGGAGAACGAACCCAGGTATTTCAACATTTATCTGAAAAATGGGTTTAATTCTGTTAAATTCCAGCTTAAATATCTAGAGTTCATTTTCAGTAACTCTGATGAAATAAAAAATTCTCATTTTGGGTTCGTCCAACCCGAAAAGTTGAATTCTCAATAATAGAGTTCATTTCTAACCAAAAAAGATAACTTTTCTACCATGAAAAATGAATTTTCAATCCAAAAGGACGAATTTTCAACGAAATATGTAGTTGCATTTAATAAAATAGTTGAATTTCCAACAAACTAATTTAACTTTCAACAGAATAGTTGAATTTTTAACCAAATAGCTGAATTTTGATCCACAAAGATGATATTTGAACTATGAAGATTTATTTTCTACCGAAACACGAATTTTAAACAATATACATGATTTCTCAAGTAAAAAAAAATAAGTTTTCAACCGCTGAATTGTCGAAAAAAGAATGACTTGAGCAAACTAGTCGCATTTTCAAAGAAAAAAGTTTAATTTAAAGAAAATAGTTAAAATTTTAACCAAATAGCTACAATTTTAACCTACAAAGAGGAAGTTTCAAAAACAAAGATTAATTTTCTACCGAAAGATGAATTTTTAACAAAATAGTTTAATTTTCAACTAAAAAGGTTATATTTCAATCAAAAATGGAGTCGTTCAATTTTCAGTTAAAAATAATAAATTTTGACAAGAAGAAACATATTTTTAAAAAATAGAATTCGAATTAAAGAAAGAAATTAAAAACGAATTTAAACAAAAATATTTGAATAGTTGAATTGCATAGTTGAATTTTTAACAAAAATTATAAATTTTCAACAAAAAAAGTTAATTTAAAGACAAGTAGTTCAGTCTGCAACTAAAATTATGCATCTTCAAAAAATGAAAAAATATATTTTTTGGTAAGTAATTCAACTTTGAAGGAAAGGGTTGACTTGAAAACCAAAAAAAGATGAATTATCAACAAAAAAATTATTGTTGATATTTCAAGCAAAAAAGATTTTATTTTTAAAATCAAAAGCAACTGAATCCTCAGCTAAAACATATTAATTTGCAACGAAACGATTGCAATTTTAACCAAAAAGGATTAATTTTCAATCAAGAAGATTAATTTTGTTACCAAAAACAACGAATTTATAACCAAATTGTTAAACCTTTAACTAAAAAAGATCAACTTTCAACTTTAAAAATGAATTTTTAACAAAAAATCGAACACTGACATTTTCAGTTAAAAAAATTAATTATTAACGAATAAAAGGAATTTTCAACAAAACAGTCTGTGGCAAAAAAACAGTTTATAAGAAATGTATGATGATGAATATCAGTGAATCGAATGACGCCTGAAACAAAAAACCTGGACTATTAATGGGCTCGAGTGGAGAGCTTTTACATGCTGACTCTGTCAAGCTCTCCACCTGGGTTGATAGCTAGAGAGGCTGATTAGCGAATTGGGTTGGAGCATTATTTGCAGATTGAACGTTTTATTTAAATAAAAAATACGGCCACTTTAGATCATCTAATAAAAACTTTTCAGCCAAAAAAAGTAAGAAGGGAAGAGTTCGAAGTCTGAAATATGAAATTGATTTTGAAACTTAGTAAGTTAGTAAGTTATTATTTAAGTAAGTTATTATTTAACTGTAGCGTTGCAGGGCCATCTTTCTCAAAATTCGCGAACTTTGTTCAAATTTATCATCAAGAAACGGACTGAAGATTATCCAAATTCGTAATATTACCTCACTACCCCATCCACTACCGAAAATTGGTAACGTAGTTTATGTATGGTCCCTTATGGGAACAAATTAGAACAGTGTTTTTAATTAGAACATCTAATTAGTATGAACGGACTCTGGTGCTGATAAGAGCTCTAAAAATGAAAGCTCTAAAAATAAAAGTTCTTTCAAGTAATGAAAAAGAATATCTGAACTGTAGAAGATTTTGATCAGAATTTCAATTACAACTCAGAGAATTTTCTATGCACACTTAAGTTTTAGCACCCAATAAGATTGAAAAGTTATATCAAGTATAGGACATTATCACAGTCGTGGAATGGAGCGAGGTGCGAGGAACTAAAAGGATAGACAGACACGTTATAGTGAATTTGCTGTGAATAAAAAAGTAACATACATAATGAGACGTAGTGTGTTAGAGAAAAGGCTTCGTGAATAGAGGATCTAATTCTTCGTTACGAACATCTTGCTTCCCACGGCTTTCATAAAACAGTCATAGGCAGATGCTTGCACGTGCACGCGCCTACAAGTATGACAATGAACGTGATAACGTGTGCGATACAAGCAACAAGTCATCATCGCTTTCAATCACTCCAGAGTCTGCTGGACAACGAACTTCGAACTCTTCATTTTTCCTGTCACTCTGCTAATCCATGGAACGCTCGCTTGTCCAAACTGATAATCCGTCATGATCCGATGTGAACCTTTTGTAATTCACTTGCAGTCAATGATAATCCACTTTTAATCCACGACGATTCACTTGTAGTCAATGGTAATTCATAGTAATCCATTGGCAGTCAATCAAAATTAATTTGCAATCCATGGTAGTCCACTTAAAATCAATGGTAATCCACATGTAATCCATGGTAATCCACTTGATATCAATAGTAATTCACTTCTAATTCATAGTGATTCACTTTTAGTGAATGGTAATTCACTTGTGAACCATGGTAATCATCTTGAAGTCAATAGCAATTCAATTGTAATCCGCTTGTAATTCATCGTAATCCACTTTAAGTCAATGGAAATTAATTTGTAATCCACGGTAATACACTTAAAGTCAATGGTAATTCACCTGTAATCCATGGTAATCCACTTGCAGTCAATGGTAATCCAATTGCAATCCATGGTAATTTACTTGTAGTAAATGGTAATTCACTTGTGAACCATGGTAACCCACTTGAAGTCAATGGTAATTCACTTGTAATCCATCCTAATCCACATATAGTCAATGGTAATTCACTTATAATCCACGGTAGTCCACTAACTTGTAGTCAATGGTAATTCACTTGTAATCCACTTACAGCCAATGGTAATTGACTCGTAATCTACTTGTAATCCATATTAATCCATTGTTAGTCGATGCTGATTCACTTTCAATCCACGGTATTCCACTTAAAGTCAATAATAACTTACTTCTAATATACTTGCGATCCATGGTAATCCACTTGTAGTCAATGGCAATTCACTTGTAATCGATGGTAATTCACTTGTAGCCAATAATAATTCACTTATAATCCACTTGTATTCAATAGTTATTCACTTGTAATCCACCAGTATTCAATATAAATTCACCTGTAATGCACCGTAATCCACTTGTAACCAATGTTAATTCACTTGTAATCCGATTAACCCACTTGTAGGCAATGGTAATTCACTTGTAATCCACTTGTGATCCATGATAATTCGTTGTGGTCAGTGGCACTTCGCTTGTAATCTACGGTAATCCACTTATAGTCAATTGTAAATCACGTGCAATTCACTTGTAATCCATAGTAATCCACTTGTAATACATAGTAATCCACTTATAGTTCATGTCATACTGAAGTTCTAACGTCGATTAATTTATTTCTAATATACTTGTAATCAGATCTGATCCTCTTACAATCCATCGCAATCAAAGTAATTCGAAGTAATTCGAAGTACTCTACGTAATCCACAGTTATTCAATTGTAAGCTGAAGTAATCCACTTGTGATCGAGTTCTAATATGGCGTAGTCCAGTTATAATCTACTTTTAATTCGGTATAATTCACTTTTAATTCAAATCATTCAGAGTATTACAGGTCATGAATTTTCAATCCAACGCAATCTACCGATATTACAGGGTGTTCAATTGTAATCCGCTCAATTCAAAATAATTAAAGTAATCCACGTAATTAAATTTTAAATCAAGAAATGAAATTCATTAAATCCTTTAAATCAAAATAATTCGGAGTAATCAACATAGCTAATCCAAATAGTGAAACATTTAACAATTCCATTTTTGGTTTAAAATTCATGATTTGCGTTGAAAATTAAATTATTTTGGTAGAAAATTGATCTATATTGCTGAATTTTTATTATATACTAATTAATTTTTTTAATTAAGAATTTTTCTATTTCATTTTTTGTTAAAAACTTACCTTTTTTTAGTTTAAATGGTATTTTAAACTAAAAAAGGTAAGTTTTTAACAAAAAATGAAATAGAAAAATTCTTCATTAAAAAAATTAATTAGTATATAAAAAAAAATTCAGCAAAGATTCTTCTTCAGAAAGAGAGTTCAGATTCTTGCTTGAAGATTCATCTTTTTGATTGAAAATTCATGTATTTTGTTAAAACCTCGTCTTTATAGTAGAAAATTAATCTTCTTCCTTGAAAATTTCATTATTTTGTTGACAATTTGTTCTATTTTTTGGTTAAAAATGAATTTTTTAATTGAAAATTTAACTACTTCACTTTTTAATCAAATTTTTTCTTATTACGAATCAATATCTTTAGGTTAAAATGAAATGAACAGCCAAATCGTAAAAAGGGATATCAAATATTTTACGAGGAGTAGGAGGCTGGGGTGGGAGGGGGCACGTCCCAGAATGTAGTTCGGTTCAGTTGAACTGTTTCGTGTATTATTGTAAATTTAATTTTTATTTTTTTTTAATTCATGTATTTTGTTTAAAATTAGTTTTTTTTTCGTATAAAATTAATCTTCATGACTGAAAATTAATCTTCTTGATTGAAAATGAAACCTACTTAGTCGAAAGTAAAACTATTTGTCCAAAATTAATTCTTTTGTTCGAGATGAATAATTTGAATTAAAAATTTATCTCTTTGGTTGCAAATTCAACAATTTCTTTCCAAAATTGTTTTTTTTTAATAATTATATTTTTTAAATTGAAAATGGAACTATTCTATTTATTTGTCGAAAATTCATCTTTTTCGTTTGAAATTCAAGTATTTAATTGAAGATTCAAATATTTTGTTAACATTTTTTTTGCTTAAATCAATAGTTTTTACTTTCAAATTAAAATCAGTTTTGGTTGAGACATTGATATATTTTCTGTTTGAAAATACAAATTTATGTTTGATCATTTATCTTTTTTGTTGAAAATTAAACTTTTTGGTGTAAAGTTCATCTTTCGTTGAGAATTTAACAATTTCGTTAAAAATCAATCTATAATTGTATGTAATCCAGAGTAGTCCTACGAAATACGAAGTAATCTCAGGTAATTCAGAGTAACTTTAAATATAGAGGTAATCCAGGGTAATCGGATATAATCCGCGGTAATCCACCTCCGCTGGACCGCATTTTCAGGAGTTATTTCCCACTCGTCCTGTCATTATAACCAACCACAAAGACATACCAATGCCAGATGCGAATGCAAATGTAATACTAATTAGAGACTGGCGGAAGTGGGAAAGATATGTCGAGATAAGCCGGCTAAGATTGTGCGGCAGCCCACAGAATGCGAAACCGGGAAATGTCAATTTTTTGTAATTAATCCAAAAAAAAACCGAGTAGGAAATAAATTAGTGAGAAAGAAAGTAGGTGGATTCCATGTCTGACTCACACAATCGAGATCATTACATCGCTGATTTTTTTTTAACTTTGGCTATTCATTGTTCAATAGAGAAAATATAGATTGCCAAAGATTTCACATAAAAATTAGATCTTGAAAGTTACCAGTTTTGGGCTATTTTTGACCCTCTGTTTTTTTCGCGTTTATTGCCAATATGAAAATAGCTCATTTTCAACAGATTATTTAAACTTTTAACAAAATAATTGAAATTCTAATTGAACAGTTGGATTTTTAACCCGAAGATAGATTTTCAAGGGAAAGGATGAATGTTTACTAAAAAAGTGCATTTTCCACTAAGAAAGATGAATTGTACATGAAAAAAAATTACTTTAACAAAACAATAGAATTTTCTACAAAATAGAATAATTTTTATTTAAATAGCTGAAGTTTCAAGAACGAATATGAAATTTTAACCAAGATTAATTTTTTACTGAAAGACGAAAATACTTGAATATACGAATATACCTGAATTTTCAACTAAATATTTATATTTCAACGGATAAAAAAAGATAGGTTTTCAGCCAAAAATGCATGAATTTTTAAGAAAATTGTTGAAGCCGAATATGATTTTTTAATGAAAAAGTTAATATCCTACGAAAAAGTTTAATTTTCAAATTAACCGTATAATTTTTAACCAAATTGTTGAATTTTATACCAAAATAGTTAGAACTCGAACCAAAAATATGAATACTCAATATTCAACTAAATATTAGTTTAATTTTTTACCAAATTGCTGATTTTTTTGCTAAACGCTATGGCCTATTTATTAATAAATTTATATATGCAAAAATTTTCTTTTAAAGTAATGGTTGTATTAGGGCATAAAATTCAGAAAATACCACTAATTTGCGATATAAGATAATTTTTTAAACAAATACAAATTGCTATCACAATAAGCAATAGGTTAAGAAATGTAAAATTACGAGTAAAGGCAACAACCTAGAAGTTCGAGTTATGAGCGAATTATCTTTGCAATAAAATAGTTGCAAGAGCAGCTACGTAAATGCTCGTCAGGCTTGTATTAAGGTTGCTCAACATTCTTTGCAAGTCTTCGATTAATTCTGCCATAACAACCTTATCTGCGAACGCTAACCCACGTACCCTCACTGTCCTGAGATCCACACCTTCTTCGTCGAAGATTTTCTTAGCATAAATCCACTTTGGACTTCCCATACCTTTTCTTTTTTTATTTTCATTATACTACGAATGAGTATTTTAAAAAATAAGAAAAAAAGCTCGTATTCACTTTTTTTGGGAACCTAACAAAATGGTCGAAACCTGTTTTTTTTCGGGCCACCCTAATGCTTTAACATAGCATATATCATACAACAAAAACTATCAACTGAAAATATGTAAGTATAAAATATGTAAACTGAAACTCATAAAACAAAGCTAATATTGATCAGTTTAAACCCAGTAGAGTAACTTATTGCTACATTTAATTCAACTATGTTTTAGGGAAATTATTATCATTATGATGTAATATAATTAACATGGTAATTTACTGAATAATTTTAGTTCTCTTCGCACATTCAAAATTTCACATGTCCATTATGTACAATGTGCGGATTTACAACAATATGTTATGCATTACATTAATAATGAGCGAAATATGAAGCTAGCATAGAGTGCAGGAAGGTGATAAATCTGCTCAGTGTCTCAAATATGACCCAGTTTCACTTCTCTATGAATGCTCCACATTATGATCGAACGCCACGACAGAAAGAGCTTACGTAACCTTCTATTCCTAAATAATAGGTTTACTACGGAATTGAAAAAAGGTAATTTTACAATAAATATTTCAGTTTTCATCTTTAAATACACTTAGACTTAAGTGTACTTCACACTCTTTTCTCTATTCCCCTCTGTTCCCTTTTTCGAAGACTCTTTACCACCTTTTAAAAGAATTCCTCTGTTTTCAAGAGATTTTCTCGTTTGTTTTCGCTTGAAGGCAAACTAAATTAATAGAACCCGATAAAAAATCCAACTATCTTTTATTCAACGTTCATTCTTTTAAGCTGAAATTATTTTTATATTGTTGGTACAGAATGCATCCCTTTTAGTTAAAAATTCTACTATTTGTTTGAAAACGTCATTATTTTGTTGAAAAATCAACTACTTTGCTAAAAAATGAAATTTTTTTTATAGAAAATTCCGCTGCTTTGACAGAAATTCGTCTTTTTGTATACAAAATTTGTCTTTTCTTATTGAAAAGTCATCTTTTTTGGTAGATGTGTAATCTTCTTGGTTGAAAAGTAACTTTTGTCCTAAGCATTTTTATCATTTAAGATTTAAAAGTCTTTGTGGCATAAGAATTCAACTATTGAGTTCAAAATTTCTCTATTTTATTAAAAATTTAATTCAAGCGTTGAAAAATCAACTATTCAGTTAACGTCATCTTTTTTGGTCGAAAATTTATATTTCTTGGTTGTGTAAATTGTTTTGTTGAAAATCGAACTGTCTTCTAAAATATTCATCTTCTTGGCATGAAAATTAAACTATTTATTTGAAAATGTAATGGTTTTTTCTTGGAGATTAATTTTGTACAGATTAGATCATTTGGTTTAATATTCACCTTTGATGGTTTGAAATTCAACTATTTCTTTCAAAATTTAAATACGTTGTGGCAAATTGAATTATTTTGTAAAAAAATCGACTAATTTTTTAGAAAGGCATGTTTGTTGGTCGATAATTCAACTGTTCTGTTGCAAATTCAATTTTTTGGAGACATTTTTTTGTTCAGTTAAAAATGTCATATTTCAGGGCCCAAAATAAAATCTTATGTTAAAAATTCGAGTGGCTTCTGAAAAATTTGTCTTTTTAGCTTGAAAATTCGACAATTTGGTTGAAAATTTAACCTATTGATTAAAAATGCGACTATTTTGTTACAAATTAATTTTTTTTGTTGGAAAATCATTTCTTTGTGTTCGAAAATTTAACTGCTTGATTAAATAATCGTCCTTTTGGGTGGAAAATTCATCTTGTTTTGTGAAATATTAAATTATATTTGATTAAAGATGAAACTTTTGTTAAAAATTTTTATTTTTTAGTAGAAATTAATTTTTTTTGCTTGAAAATTTAAGAATTTATTAGAAAATGAAAATATCTGGTGGAAATAAGCTTTTTGTTGAAAATTCATATGTTCCCTTTGAAAGTTCATTTGTTTTATTGAAAATACATTTTTCGTTCAACATTCATATTTTGGTTAAAAATTTAAGTTCATCTCTATTTTTGAAAATGGAATACATTTCATCTTGAAATCTTAGGACCTTAGAGCCTTTCAAATTGAACTCAGTATATATTACTTGCATTAATTTTATTTAAAACAAATGAATTCTCCCATTATTTATCTATCTCTGTGAAAAATCATCTTATTTCCCCGCTTTTGAGAGATTTTTTCCCGGTGAGGTCAGCTGATCGCAAAATAATGAAAATGTAAACACATGCGAATTTTTGTTCTTACAAAGTAAAACAGTCCCTTGCCAGAGGTCAAAGGTAATAAAAAAGGGCCCTTTCTGAAAGAACTTTAATAAGCATGCAGGTGCGAATGATAATCTTTGAAGATGGATGTGAATGTATTTTTATGGGATATAAATCACTCTAACCGTTAAAAATTTCACGATGCTAAATTAATTTCCTGTCAGCGTTCGTATTCGGTAAGAAAAATCGCAAAGTTCCGTGCCACGAATTAATTACATGCTCGTAAATTATGTTCCTCCTTAAAGCTCTTCTGTGGCAGTTTGTTTCCTAAAACTTACATCATACGGGCGGACACTGGGCAGGCATAGTCTGTTTGCTTTGGCGCATTTCAACGAGAAACTTGAAACGGAATATTTTAGCCTGTTATCAGTGAATAATTAGTCGAACAGCGGTTCTGCAAACGCAAAGTGTGCTGTTGGTTGTACCAATCGCTGAATCGCCTACAGACAATCAATCCATAATATTACTATAAGTAATTAGATCCAGTTACACAACAAATGAGATAAAAGTCAGATTATTTACATTCTTCCTCATTTTTATACCTTTTTCTTCAATGCATTTCTTACACAGGTCGACTTTACACCGCCGATCGGAAGGTTGTCTACACGCGCCTATACTTTCTTCCCCCCGAGAATAACATGCTTATAATTTGGGCGGAAATACTGCTGTCAAAGAAGGAGTTGCCTAGCTAGACTATAGATGAAAGTGTCTAATATTAAAGCAGGTGCTCTATTTTTTATGACGTTTAGGGAGCATGCAGGTCAAGTTTCTTTAAAAAAAGGAAAGGCCTTCCATAGCTGCGCAAAATGGTCGTGAGTTGGTCCGCCTGTAGGTTATTCTCTCGGGGAATAGAGTATAGAACTGTTGGGGGATCGAAACTTTCGCCGCGGAAAGAGTGTGAAAGAAGGGTTGCCAACAGATAAAATTCATGAGCTACAGATGATCGAAACTGTCCACTCTGAATATTTATATCATGTACTTACGACGCCAGTCAGTAATCAAGCCGATTTCACTTTTTCACAGGGAGTATCCAGCAATTTTTTTTGAAACAATAAACGCTTTTTAAATTATTAAATTATTCAAACTTTATAAAAACCGCCCGGATCTGCCGCTTGTGAGCATCATTAGCTTTGATGAACTACGTTACGGACAGTATCAATCAGCTGGAGTATATGAATTTTATAAGTTGACAACCCTTCTTTCACGCTCTATCTGAGGCGAAAGTTTCGCTCCGCCCAAGAGTTGTACGCGCGTGTACCTGCCCTTCCCCTCGTCCGTTTGAAGAAATTGATGTGGAAGTTGACAATCTCAATGTTCAACCTACAAAGTTGAATTTTTAATAAAATGGTCAAACTTTGAAACAGAAAAGAACGAACTTCACCACAAACATGTGCATTTGCAGCTCACGCCGTCAATAATATTGATGGTTGCTTGAGATACAATTCTAATTTCAAAAATCTAAAACGTAGTACTGGACAAACCAATAAAAAACGGATTGATTTTATTTCAAAAAGGCAATGAAGATTCACGTAAATTGAAGACATCATCGAGAGAGAAATTGAAAATATTTATCCCATTAGTAGACGAACTGAAACTAATGACTTGCGTGCACGCATATTCAAATGAGTTCGGCGCCTTAGTATCGAGGATCGGAAGCCACAGTATTCTGAATTAATGGTTTAAACTGTAGCTTCGATTTCAATAATGTATTCAATGAAAGCATTTAGAGGAGTCTGTCTGGTGCTACTATATAACGTAAACTACATTTAATTGCTGCTTACACTGCGACAAGTCTCATTGCTTCACATTACTCGAATAGCATAACAAAACTTAACTACGTTGGGGGGGGGGGGGGCGTTAATTAAAACTTGGACAAGTAGCGACTCCTATAAGCCGGATTGTATTTGTTCGCTGTTTTTATCTGTAATTACATTTCCTTTATGCCCTGGAATTTTATTCTGCGGAAGAGTGACTTTTGTAATGTTATGAAACGTGTTACCAAGCTTTTTCATTAACAAGGTCAATTACTGCCCTTGTTTGTGATTTTTTTAAACTTTAATAAAAACCAATTATCTATTTTAATTCGTTTATTTCAGTTAGGGGCTGTTCATAAACTACGTTAACAAATGCATTCAGTTTCTAATATGCATACGTAAAAATAAGTGGAACAAGAAAAATTAAATATTTTTTCACGAAAATAGGAAAAAATAGGGGAATGAATTCGATTAGATAAAATTAATGTATGAGTACCATTTGGAATTCAATATGAAATTCTTCAGAGTTTAAGACGAAATATATTGCATTTTCCACAAAATAATTCAACTTCAAAGTAAAAAAGATTTTATATCAAAAGAGATCATTTTTCACCCGACAAGGCGAATTTTTAATAACCAAAAATTATTTTTAAACAAACAGTTACTTTAAAAATCAAACAGGTGCATCATCAAACAAAAGAGTTGAATTTTCAACAAAATAGTTCAGATTTTTGCCAAATAGATCCATTTGCAAGCCAAACAGGCGACTTTTTCGATGACAAATGAATTTTTAACAAAAAATTTCATTTTTAATCCAGAAAAATAAATTTTCAATCAAGAAAGATGACTCTTCTACCAAATTTTCCTTAATGTTATAGAATTAAACAAAGAAAAAATGTAACAAAAAAGATTAATTTCCCACCAAAATACAAATTTTCAACAAAATACATGAATTTTTTACTAAATAGTTAAATTTTAATTGAAAAAGATAAGTTTTAAACCAAAAATGGTTTAAAAAACAAAAAGTTTCACACTGCTGAATGCGTCGAAAAAGACGAAATTTTAGCAAAATAGTTTAATTCTCAACCAAATAGATGAATTTTTAACAACGCAGATTATTTTTTAAACAAAAGGAAGAATTGTCAACAAAAGTTCATTTTTCAAGCTAAAAAGTTCAATGCTTCAGAACAGAATTGACTTAAACCCTAAAAGATTCATTTCCTACCAGAAATTTATTTTTCAGTCAAGAAAGATCAATTTTTAACTAAAAAATATGTTTCTCAACCAAAAATCTTATCATAATTTTAGTTGAAGAAATTATTTTTCTACTAAAAGAAAACGAATTTTCAACAAAATACAAGAACTTTGTATTGAATAGTTGAATTTCAACTTATAATGGCTAAGTTTTCAAACAACGAGGTGTATTTACAACAAAAAATGATTAACAAAGCAGTTTAAAATCAAACCAAATATATGAATTTTGAATCAAAACAGAAGAATTTTTAACTCAATAGTTACATTTTGAACCAAAAAGAGACATTTTCCACGAAGAAGATCAATGTTTGGTCAAAAAGACGATGTTTCCACAAAATGCATGAATTTTTAAGAAAGTTATAGAATTTTGAAGCCAAACATACGAATTATCTATAAAAATGTTGAATCTTTATCCCAAAAATATGATTTTTCAACATAAAAAGATCATTTTCTACCAAACAGTTAAGTTTTAAAAGAAATATTTTAGTTTTAAACTAAATAGTATAATTGTCAACTAAAAATATGAATTTTCAACAAAACAATGAAATTTTCAAACCGAAAGTTTAAGTTTTGCAGAAAAAAGTTAATCTTTAGCCTAATAGTTAACCTTTGAACCACGTAATCGATTTTTCGACCAAAAAATATGAATTGTCAGCGAAAAATGTAATAGTTGAGACTTCAACAAAAAATATTTTAATTTGAAATAAAAAAAATTTTTTAACAATAAATGATTAATTTTATTTAGAAATATCAACCAGGCATAAAAAAATCAATTTTCAACAAATAGTTCGACTTTTAACGTAATAGTAGAATTTTCAACTTTAAAAAATGATCTTCTAACCAAGAAGACAAATTTTCTAACAATAAAGACGAATTTTCAACAAAACGCATCAATTTTCCACAAAATAGTTAAATTTTCAACCAAAAATATAAATTTTCCACTAGATAGTTAAACTTTCAACTAAAAATATAAATTTTCGACCAAGTAGTTGAATTTCTATCTAAAAAGGACAAATTTTCAATAAAAAGTAGGGCAGTAAAATTTTCAGTTGAAAAAGTTAATTTTAAACAAGAAATGAGACGAATTTTCAACAAAAAATTTAATTTTAATTTTTAAACAAATAGCAGAATTTTTAGCCGAACAAGATTAATCACGGACCAACAAAATAATATTGAATTTTCAACGGAAAAAAATGTTTGTTCAAAAAATGTTGGATTTTCTTATTGGGTTCTGTTAATTCTGTTCACGTTTTTGCGAAAAAAAAAACAAGAATAGGGAGAAGTTTCTTGGATGAGGGCATAAAATAAGAATTCTGAAAAAAGTGGAAAAGAAGAAATATAAAAATCATTTTTAAACATAAATTGATAACGTAGTTTATGGACGGCCCTTTAAAATTACATTTAGCAACTGAAAAGTAGATTAAATTTCTTTGAACTGTTGAGTTATATTGAAAATTACTATTCCTCTCGAAATTTATTTCGGGCCTCAGGCTGAAGTTTAAGAGAAAAATAACGATTGATGAACATTTATAAAAATAAGAAAAACGAGGCACTGAGATTATCGGATTTCCAAGAAATCAGTTGTTAGGCACTTGTCGCAGGCAGCTCCCACATTTCATATTGTTCCGGAATAAAAGGATAATCGAACGATTCTGGTGATAAGTGGGACACTGTGTATCTCCTTACTTTGAAAATTCGTAGGTGGTGAATGACGAACGCAGCACATAAGCCAGCATAAATCTCGAAACAACGAAGGAGAAGCAGGTATCAATTTCACGTGGGCATTAATTCTATGCAATATCGCGAAGAAAGAGCGCGAATTTTTAATTCGCGGAGAGAACTTCGCGTCGAGCAGATGTGTAACTTTCACGTGACTATAAATACGTCACTGTGAACGACATTATAGACTAGAACGCGTGATCCCTCTCCGGATATACCTAACTTATTCCCGCATCAATCATTTGACCATTTTCCACCTATGCTTTGCTTGTTTCTACCTCCTCCAGATGAAATTATGATCGATTTGAAAATTAATGATGCGTCCTCTTCCAACAGATATTGTTTTAAAGAGGCTCAGTTTCAGATAATTTACGACTTTTGTCTACTTACGCGTGGTTGGAAATTTCCTTTACGTACCTTTAACAAAAACAAATATCGTTGTTAGAAACTATTGGTAAATATTTAATAAGTCGCAAAACTTGATGCGAGAAGAAACGTCAATAGCTTTAATTTTAATACAAAATGTAATATACAGAATTATTCTGGATTACTGTAGAATCTCGCGAATTTTCAACCAAAAAGGACTACTTTTTAAGTTCAACATAAATTCTCAACTAAGAAGATTAATTTTCTATCGGAAAGACGAATTTTTAACAAAATACACGAATTTTCAAAGCGCCAGTTGAATTTTGAACTAAAGAAAAAAATCTTTTGACCAAATAGTTGAATAGTAGTTAAATTTTTAGTTTAAAAATTAGTTTTCAAGCAAAAAAAGTACAAATTTTTGACAAAATGGTAACATTTTTCAACAAAATAGTTCATGTCGTAACCATAAATATAAATTTTCAAGCAAGCAGATTGATTTTCTACCACAAGAGACGACTTAACAGCAAAATACGTGAATTTTTAATCAAATAGTCAAATTTTCAGGTAAAAAATATCGTTTTTCCACAGAAAAACGAATAGTTAAAATTTCAGTTAAAAAAGTTCATTTTCAACAATAACAAAAGACGCATTGTCATTAATATAGTTAAATTTTTAACCAACCAAGTAGTTAAATTTCTATCAAGAAAAGATAAATTTCCAAACAAATAGTTCAACTTTCAACAAGAAAAGATAACTTTTGAACAAAATACATAAATTTTCAAACAAATAGTTCAATTGTCAACTAAAAGTGATCAATTTTCAACAACAACAAAACAATTTTCAATTAAAAAAGATGAATTGTCAACCAAATAGTTAATGCTTCAACTAAAAAAATATAAATTTTCAACAAAAATCGGAACAATTATATTTTCCATCAGGAAATTAAGTTTTGCCAAAAAAAATGAATTTCAACCAGAAATGTTAAATTTCTACAAAAAAAAAAACACAAATTTTTAACCAAATGCATTAATTGCCAAACAATTAGTTGATTTTAAATAAAAAATATATTTTTAAAAAACGAATTTTCAACCAAACAGGTTAATATTCTACCAAAAAAGACATATTTTTAACAAAACACATAAATTTCAAGCCAAATACTTGAATATTCGAAGATAAATTTACAACAAAAAACAAAACAAAAAATTATTCGTTGAAAAATTATTTTTTAACACAAAAAAGCAAACGAATTTTCAATCAAATGGTTAAATCTTTCACCAAAATAATTCAATTTATAACCAGAATTATAAATTTTCAAGCAAGGAGATTCATTTTCAACCAAACAAGACGAATTTGTAACAAAATGCAGGAATTTTAAACCAAATATTTAAATTCCAAAGTAAAAAAGATCAATTTTCAACTGAAAAATTAATAATGAGAATATCAGTGAAAAGTTAATTTATAACAACAAATAAACAAATTTTCATTAATGTTGTGAAATTATCTAAAAAAGTAGATACTTTTTCGTTTCTGAGAATAAGATAAAAAAGTGTTCTTGGTTATTTTCGAAAACAGAGTCTCAAACAAAAAAATCATAAGGACAAATTTGTGGTTTTCATGTTATAACAGCGTAAAAATTTAAAATATTGAAAAAATACTACTTCAACTGATTTTATTTATATTTTGCCCTTAAAGGTGCTGGAACACGATATAATCTCATGAAACAGTTTTAGTCAGATAGTACAAATATAGAATTGAAATCGGGTTGGGTTTTCAAGTAAATTGTCTTACAATATTTTCAGGAAAATAACCACCTTCTTTCAATTTTGAAGTTTCTTTTAGAATTTCAGAATTAAAACAAAAGTTGACTTTCTAAAATAGATACTCGCATGTGAAATAGGTGTTAAATTTCAAAATAGGTTAAATAAAATGAGTAGGTGACTATCTGTGATGTCTAAAGTTATTTAGTGGGAATAATTTGAGTAAAAAATTCTTTAATTTTGATTGGTTAAATAACATTTTGGTATTAATTTTGAATGTTAAATTCTTAGTATGGAATATCTTTAATCGCAAGTTGTAGCTTTTGAAAGTTACATAATATTAATAATAATAATAATAATAATAATAATAACAATTGAGCACATTTTATACTGAATTATGAAATGACGGAATAGCGAAGGTTACTAAATAATAGATTAAATAGTTAACAGGAATTTGATTGAATTTCGTGCGCAAACCTACAGTTTGATCTGGAATTTAATTAGACTCGAAACGCACAAATCAGGTATGGAATTCTTAATCCAATTATAGACCTCATTTGGTATGATCAACAAATTATCAAAGTTCTTTTTATTGTTTAGTAATAAGATTAACATTTCAGATATCGCCTCTAATTTTAGCGCAAAAAATATATCGCTCAATTTAAAAAAACAATATAAGCGATTTTTTATAACAAAATATACAGTATGTATTTCGATATCTTAGGTGTATTCTATATATAGCCAAAATTATACTGGAATTAATTAAAAACGTTAATTTTAAGTTTCGATAGAAAGTGTACCTGGTTCAAGTTACCTGCCATGTACCCCAATGTTGGGCAGAACTTTATAATAGTAGAAAAAATGTCAGTAAAATAAGGTGTTATAAAAAAGCTTTTAAAGTTTTAATTAACAGCACGAAAGATGAAAAGCTTTTTATAAGATTCCTGACAAAAAGGTTACTGAAATAATTTCCTGCACTAAAAATTTGTTTCTCTGCTTCTTTGAAACTTGTCTGTCTCTAATGTCTCTATAAAACCTCTTCCCATTTTTTTCGAAGTGAATGCCTCTTTTCCTGTATTCTTACGAAATAACACAGATTTTACTATTCCGCGCACGATTTCTAAGTGGAACAAAAAGCATATGTATGTATGCACGCATACGTATGTAAATCAGTTTTGCATCGCCCACAATAATGTTGGTAACGCAAATCCGAGTATGTGCAATGTTGAACCCGCGATGAACCCTGTGGAAGCAGTTTACCCACGTAACAATTCTAAGCTCGCTCAGGATACTTCCTGGAGGTGCAGAGTGTAATTTAACGCTGTTAGCGTTTGCCACTTCAAATCCCATCGCGCAATCCCCTATTGGTGAATCCGTGCACTTTTGAGACCTGGAGAGCAACTACCGTCCCTTACCTGACACTTCAGCCGGAAAAGCAAACCAACAATTCCCTCTAAACTTAGTATGGTTTTCTTTTCTTTTTTTGTTTTTATTTGTTAACAGCAAGCAAAGGTTTTCTCACGGGGAAAAATTATTATTGAAGGTAACATGTGCCGCACCCTCGGTCGTGGGTCGCGGCAATCTGCGAAAAGATCGAGCTTAATGGAGTTTACAAGTGTGGACATGAATCTCGTAGCCTCGGCGCCACTAATTCTAATCGCACGTGCACTCGTAAAATACCAGTATCGATAAGTGTCTTGTACCGTGGAAAAATATCGGGAACTTGTTTGTTCAGTCCATTGTCTTTTATTCACTTTCTGCGCAGAGTTTGCTTGTAATTGTTCAATGTTCACAACCCACGGAATTATATTTTTTGCCAAGTTGGGATCATTTATTATTTCTTAAGTAATTTAAAAATAGTTCAGAGGATAATGTGCTGGAAGTCCAGAACATTCAAATCAAAGAAATGGATAGACACCTAAAATCTATTATCTTAAATTTGAGTTCGAATCATATTTTTGGATAAAATAGAATTGGGAAAACATATTCTCTTTATTTCAATGTTTAGAACTTTAGGTACATCGGAGGATAAGGTTAACAATTGTGAATTTTGTGTCAAAAACAAAGGCATCTTTTTATGTATTTCGCACCCCAAGGAATGTTTTTAGGGTGAGAGGCAATCAAGATAATGGACTTATATACCTAGCACTTTTTATAAAAATTATGCGAACTTTTTTGCTATTTGAACTTTACTAAACAAGAGTGTTGCCATAATCAATTGAATGATGATCCTATAATGCTTTAATGAATGACCCTATTCAATTGAAGTGTACACTGATCAAAGAAATTAATGTCAGGGAAAGAAAAAAAATTAAAATGTTCTCTTTTATCAATGATGTTCAGAAATATTTAGAAATAAGTTTTACTAAGTGTCTTTTTCTGAGTCTTTTTCAGGTATTTGGAATAAGTAGTCAAATATTTATCATAAACATGGCTGACTAGTTCATCCGCCTTTCCAACACCCTACATTTTGCGGGATGAAAACACGCGGATTAATTTTTATCATGAAATGAAATTACTTAGCTTTGATTTATAAAACTAATAGGGTGCTGATTCGGCAGACGAGTTTAAATTCCCGGACATTTCCCGTTTTTTCCGGCCAAGTGTTTTAATTTTCCAAGTCAATCAAAAGTAACATATTAACATTTGACGCTAAACACAAACATCTATTTTAATTCATCACGTTTGTTTTAAACATCCTTTAACACAACAGAGCCAAAAATTGCAAAATAAATTAATTCTTAAACAATTACTTCAATTTTCCACTGAAAAATAATAATTTTTACAAAAAATAGAATAGCTAAGCTTTCAGTTCAAAAAATAATTTTCAACAAATAAAAAACGGATTTTCAACAAAATAGTTAAATTTTCAACCTAAATGATATTTTCTCAACTAAAATTATTGAATGTTCAATTGAAAAAATTAAATTTTTATTAATTACTTCCCAAAAAAAATAATTTTCAACAAAATAGTTACATTTTCAAAAAAAAAGTGATGAAATTGCAACTAAAAATGTAAACCTTTAACTGGAATAGTTGAATTTTAAACCAAAAAGATGAATTTTCAACTGAAATTATGAATCTTCAACTAAAATCATTGAACACTTTACCAAAAAGATAAATTTTCCACAAAGAGGATTAATTTCTACCAATAAAGACGCATATTCATCTAAGAAAGATCATTTTCGAAAAAAATAATTACATATTTAGTCCAGACAAGAATGTTTGGCAAGAGATGGATTTTTAACTAAAATTATGGAATGTTCATTTGGAATAATTGCTAAATTTTCAGTTTTAAAACATTCCTTGTCATTCAAAGAAAAAACCAATTTTCAATCAAATAGCTGATTTTTCAAACAAAGAAATGAAACTTTAATTAAAAACATGAACCTTTAACCAAACAAATTAATTTTAACCAAAGAGTTTGACTTTCGACCAAACATTCTACAAGAAAAATCGCTTTTTAACAAAATACGTGGACTTTTAACAAAATAGTTGAATTTCCAATTAAAAAGACAAATTTTCATCCAAAATTTTGAATTGGGAACTAGAAGATCAATTTTCAATCAAAAATAGAACTGTTACATTTTCAGTTGAAGAAATTAATTTTCAATTAAACTGATGAATTTTCAACTAAAATAATTAATCTTCAACTGTAATAGTTGAATTTTTTATGAAAAAGATGAATTTTTAACCATCAAGATTCATTTTCTACAAAAAAATACAAAAGTACATTAATTATATTACAAAATCAAATGGAAATTGTTAAAAGTTTCAACTTTTTAATTAGTTAAAAACTTTGCAAGTACATTAATTATCGAACGAATAGTTTAATTTGTTAATAAAAAATATAAATTATAAAACAAATAGTTGAATGTTTATAAAAAAAATCAACCAAAAATATAATAGTTAAATTTTCTGTTAAAAATCTAAGTCTTAACAAAAAAAAGAGATTTTCAGCAAAATAGTTCAATTTTCTACTGGAATATTAAAAAAATAGGTGTATAGCAGGAAAAGGTATAATAAATTCCCGTTTTTCCAGGTCAATAAAATTTTCAGGTCATTTTCCGGTCTTTTCCAGTTTCCCGGTCATGTCACCACCCTGACTAATAGTTTTTTTAAGAAAGGACGGATGTTTTATATCGATTGGCTTTCAACTTTAGATCATTTATGATTTTCAGCAGAAGACCAAAAAAATGCGCAGCTTGCTTAAAAATTTCAAGATCGTATTTTAAAGAATGCACTTTCTGCAAGAAATTATTAATTAAAAGTAATGAAAAGCAGATAGGATGATGTGCATTTGCAGATGGGAATTTTTTGCAGTCCTCTTGGGTATTGCGTTTCCTCGTGCAACTCAAGAAGCACTCCTTACTTCTTGCTCACTTGTGAGAACAAGATTTATGCGTATTGACGCTGGCACTCGAATCATCATCGAACCATATCGAACCCAGGAGTATTTGTTTCACGCAAAGACAGTAGTTTCAAGTGAAGAGTACATATTCTCTCAGCTCATTCACCACAAAATTATACTATAATACTTCTAGAAACAATTTAATAAATGAAAGACAGCTTTAAAAGCAAGGGTGTTTATGCAAGGGATGATTTTAAATTCCCACTTTTCTCCCACTCAATTGATAATTTTTCTTATGAATTTAAAAGAATTTAAAAGATTTGAATGATTTAAAATGATTTTCAAAGATTTCAACAGGCTTTTAAACCTTTTAAAAGAGTTGGAAGCTTTTTGATTTGGAACATAGAATTTGGGAGAATAATTATAATTCTGAGTTGGAACATCCGATAATTTTTAGCCATTTATTTCCCTTTCTAGAAATAAGAACTTTTTACATTTATTTATATTTCTTTAGAAAATTCGCTCTTCTGGAGTCAACATATTAATTCTTTTAGAAAATTCCCCATGCCAAGTCCTGTAACAATTTTTTATACAACTTCCTATTATAAAGTTTCAAATTATGATGATTTCTAACTTGGAACTGGAATCTTTTGAGATTCCCTTCTTCTAAATCAGAATTGACATTCTCTTCCAAAATTCCCGTTCTGTGTCAAAAATTTTCTCTTGCAAGTCAAATTACAATTCTTGACGACACTTTTGCTCTAAAGTAAAACAAAAATTAAAATTATAGTTAGAGGCCTCGGACTCATTTGGGACATTCAAAATAGTCTTAATAGTAGCATGGATTGAAAAAATCGTAGGAAAACAGTGTACTGCTGTTTTTAAAATACTGCATCCGTAGAAATCTCCACTTGCATAGAAGTCTCTTGAAATTAGCTGGAATACCATTATATATTTTTTAATATAATTGATATTCTAGATATTTTTTTAACACTTTAAAACTTTACGAAGTTCTTTAAAAGCCCTTCAAAAATGTTGAAATCTCTATAACTTTCTTGTGATTTTTTTTTAAATACCATAAATTCCTCAAAATCCTTTGAAATTCGAAAAATAACTGATATCTTATGAAAGCCCTAGGAACCCTACAAAAGACGAATAAAATCTAGTGCAGAGTCTTTATAAATCTACTCGAATATCTTTGAAAATGTCAAAAATGATTAAATCTTTGAAGTCATCTGAAATCCCTTAAAATCCCACAAAATCAGATAAAGCCCTTTGAAATCAATAGAAATCTTTGATAATTTTTGAAATGTAGAAAAATATTTATAAAAATTCTAAAAATTTTTAAATCTCTTGAAATCTTTAGTCAACTGAAATCTATGAAAAAACCTTGAATTCTGTTGAAATCTTCTAAAATCACTGAAAAACTCCGAAATTTTTATAAAACTTTTGAAATTTAGAAAAATTCCTTATAATCTTTTGGAAAATTTTAATTTACTCTGAAATTCTATGAATCCTTAAAACATTATAAAATTCTTCGAAATCTTTGGAATCTTCAGAAATCTTACGAAATCGTTTGAAATTCGTTAAAAGTTCTTTAATCTCTTTAAATTTTCCTTAATCATCAGTAATTCTTTTAAATCTTATTAAATTCTTCAGAATCTTTTAAAGTACAAAATATTTTTCAAATCCTTTGACATTTTTAAAATCGATAAAATCTTGTAAGATCCGTTAAACCCTGTTGAATTTCTGCATGAGATCTTAAAATCTTGAAGATATTTTACATTTCCGTTAAAAATGTTTAAATCTTTGAAGTTCTCTGAGACCCCATAAATACCATGAAACCAGTTGAATCTTTTGATACCTTTGATATCTTTGATATCAACCATTAAAATCCCTTTACAAAAATAAAAACTTGAAATATTTCAAATCCTTTGAAATTTTCTAAACATTTTAAGTTCTTGGAAATTTTATAAAATCGTGCAAGCCTGGTAAAATTTATAAAAATCCTTCTAAATACTTTTGAATTCCGTAAATTATCTTCGAATTTGTGATAACTCTTAAAATTTCTTTAAAGATTTTGAAATCTTTGAAATCCTCTAAAATCAGATAATACTTCTTCATATCTCCTTAAATCCCTTGGAATCTGAAATTTTCTAAAATCCCTTGGAATCTAAAGATACTCTAAAAGCTTTGAAATCCTACAAAATCTTAAAATCTTTTGAAAGCCTTTAGAATCTGATGACACCATGCGAAATTTTTAGGAATCCCTTGAAAGGTTTTCAAATCTTAAAAATCTGGACATCTTTTCAGATTACGACTTTTGAGATGACGGATATATTATCTTAGCCAATCTGCGAAGAAGTTTCGAAATATGTATGAACGCAAAGTGAAAATATAGTTGAATTTGTGACAAATTTAAGAAAATAGTTGAATTACTCCCACTTTTTCAAAATAGTACTAAAATAGTAGCATTGTTAGAAAAAAAAGAAATGTGAACTTTATACATATTTTAGTATCAATTCTCTGACCTAACTCAAAATTATATAACTTTGAGAAAATTTCCTGAAAAAGTCGAAATTATAAGTCCCGAATTAGAAAGAACAATTGAGAGAAAAAACCTGGTTTCCCAAATTCAATGTCAGATACACACCCTGGTAAAATTGATTTTCTTATTTAACAATTTTTATATTCTTTCTCACAAAATGCCCTAGTGTAGAATTAGCTAGAAAATAAAATAAAAAATATGAACAATGAGTATTTTTTATTTATTACCTAATGGTGTGGACAACTCTTTGGAATGTTTTGATACCCTCTAGGTTTTTGTGTGTTCTCATTTATTATTTTGAACTCTCTCTTGCTCTAATAACTGATACTCTAGATTTACAAAGTAGCATGAATTAAAAAAAAGTAATGACACAAATACTTGTAAATACTCCTTTTTGTGAATGAAATAAACCATTCGATTTATAAGAGAGTGCTCACTGCCCACTAATTGGGGCACTTAGCCTACATTGATTAATTTTTTCCTCCGGAATCCTTTCAGTCGAAGTCATACGGTTCGATAAATTATACTTGAGAAAAGTGTCTCCTCGCGTTATCTCGAGTGTCAATGAATTCTGTTAATAGCACCAGCAATCGCTCGATACGGACTAGTGCCTTACACAACCGTAATGAGATAAATTGCTTAGTCTCTCCAGATGCACCATGCATCTATTCATGCCTAGATAATACTCACCATTCACTAACCACCCACGAGACCATATTTCGAGTAGGACGACTTGAGTCGCTCAATGTGTATGTAACTGTATTTACGAGGAGTCTATCTGCTCGACCGAGTCGAGAAGGCATAATTGATATCGCGAATTTCCCGCTAATTATCATTAAAACAGAATTACAGTGCCTTTAGTGAAATCGTGAGTGATGTGATTCAACTTTATAGCTCGCATTCATTTGGGGAACTATCTATTACATACGCAAACGCGGAAGTTTAATTGGCATTTTAAGCTTTAATTCAGAAATATGTATACTTTCCAAATGATTGAAATACAATACAAGACTATTATGATTTCGATTTCAGATTGCACAATTCAAAGCCTTTTGGATCAAAAAGTTTTGTATTTGAAAGGAATTGGGTTTAAAATGTTCAATTTGCAAGATTTTTGAAATAAAATTAATTCAATTTTGAATACCTAGTTCTTAGTGACACAAAATTAATACTATTCAGTTGTTTAGGTTCAAAGGTTTTAGATTTCAAGAATCAGAATAATATGACTGACAACTAAAAAAGTTATTTTTAATAAAAATATTATAAAACAGACCAAAACAATTTATTTCACCCTTTTTTGTATTTTTGAAAGTAAATTTTTCTATGTCTAAAAACTCTTAAACAATTTTTATAAAAGAAATGGATTTTTTAAACAAACAATTATATTTGAAGATTATTTAATTATTCTCCAAATTTTAAACAGTATGGGGAATGTTTTGTCCGAAAGAATGAGCCATGGTTTGTTAACTGATGAGATCGTTTTAATTAAAATCATAGAAAACTTTCTTTTCTAGAGACCTGATTTTTGAAATAATTTTGGGCCTGACAACTGAATTTTGATCATATTTGGTTACAAATTTTCGTAACAATAATCGTAAAACTTTTAAAACTTAATTTTGAATCAACCGAATTCTAAAAAAAAACTTCCCGATTCTAAATTATACAATTTTGAAAGTCTGGAGTTTGAAACTCACAATTTTCAAATGAAGAAGTTTATTCCTTTATGGCTCTAAATGCTTCGGAAACTTAAATTATTTGAGTTTAAACATTTGGAAATAAAAATGGTTAATTTCTATACCTTACATTTTTACAGAGTAACATTAAAAATATTTCTCATTTGCACAATTTTACAGGTTTTTATTTTTAAACTGCAGAAACTTGAAGGACTTCAAAATTATTAAAAACATTTCGAAAACTACAATCTCAAATTAATTAACTTTCCACGCTGAAAACTTTTAAATATCAATGCTTTTTTGAAATTTTACAATTTTTTAAGATTTAAAAGACATTAGATATTCTATACTTTAGTATATACTTTTTTGTATTGTACTATCGATTTATATTTTTATATGAAGCTATTGGAAACGTTTTAAATTAAAAATTATTCCGTTACAAAGAATAAAAATTAAAATAAAATAATCATAAATGTGGAAGTATTAAGAGAATTCAAAATTGTTTAATGTCCAAAGCCAACAGTAATATTAAAATGTTAAAGGTCTTGAAATTAAAATTATTTGACTTACGATTAAAATTCTTCCAGTTTGAAATTAGTGTTTTTTTAACATTGCTGTATTAAGTTTTGCGTATTTCAAATTACATTTTTTTAGCCTTAAGGCCAATAAATCTTAAAATTTGAATACTTGAATGAAAATGTTTAGAAATCGGGATAAAGCGGGAAATTAAAAGAATTTTTTTTAACGAAAATTCCAACTTTTAAATGTCAAATAAACTTCAATGTGGTTAGAATGAATCCCTCGATGAGGAGTTTACATGAAGAATAAGACAGTAGGTTCTTACAAAGCGCCCGATGCGCGGGACCAAGGCTCTCACCAAGCGCCCGCTTAGTCAAGCCACACCCCAAAGGCTTAGCGGGAAATATCTCTGATACGAATTGGCGGATTATCCGGATATCACCTCGCGCACGCGCATCCAAAGTTATAGGGAATAGAAGTAACAGGCACTTGTGGAAAAAAGGCACTGTATGGAAAAGTTTAAATAACCTTAATTGATATTCTTTAATATTCTTCTAAATAACTTCTTGGATGCAAGAAGAGATTATTTCAATATGTGCGCGAAATAAATGTTATTATACTCGTCTATCTCTCGGGATTCTTCGTACTGATTGGAACGACTGGAAATCCAGGTTGGTTCCGACAAAATTGGGATCAGATATAAAAATAATAAAAAGTGATACAATCGTGAGGAGAAAATTTGTATCATCTCGTCTGGTTGGTTTTTCTGGCGAGGTGAAATTTTTGCAGATTAAACGAAAGAGTAGCCGACGTCGCCACCCATATCAATGTCGTCGGGAACGGAGCAAACGTGGCCACGGGAGGGTAATAAAACGGCTTTTTATCGGTCAATCCAAACGAGAGTGTATACTGTATACTCGCCACGAAGGTACAAAACAGACGCGCATAATCGCAACGTCGCGTCGCTCGCATTAAGTCGTTGCAAGAGAGAAAGAGAAAACGGAAACGATGATGCACGGAGAGAATATTCTAATGCACTCACTGCACGAACAGTGAATATTTTAATGCGCGGGCTAGGCGTTCAATGAACTTGCCAACATTTAGTTTACTCTTCCGTTCTTCTTTCCCCAAAGTTGTCGCTCACTTTTCATTTACATCCGGATGATCTAGATTCGAGACAATTACTCATGAACCAGCTAGCTACTGAGGATTGCAGATAATTCTTAAGAAGATCCCTATTGAAAATTACGACATGGTAAAATACATAAGACACTACGTTAGAAATGACGTCGTAAAGTACGTCGGATATTACATAGGATCTGACGCCGTTAACTACATGGGAAATTGGGAAAGCAAACGACGTGGTATACGACGCGGATTATGAAGTCGTTTCCGACATGGTACCAAACGTAGTTTACGACGTCGTGACTTAAAACAAAAGTGTGGTGTAAATCGTTTTTTTCAAATGGCATCAATTTTGACGAAAAAAGATCCTAAAAAATATAAATTCTACGAATTTGGAGAGAACTTGTGAAGAGAGAACCTTTCGAAGACCAAAACACCAGGGTGGCGATTCGGCAGACGGTTTCAAATTCCCAGACATTTCCCGGTCAAGATTTTCAATTTTCCCGGTCAACTATTGCAAAGTAAATGAAGTTTCAAATAGAATAGTGGAAATTTTACCCAAAAAGATGGCTTTTCAACGAAAAAGATGAATATTTAACTGAAATACTTGAATTTTTAACCCAAAAGGTAAATTTTTAAACTAAAAGATTAATTTATTACCAAAAAATACAATTTTTCAACCAAATAGTTCAATTTTGAACTAGAAAAAAATCCATTTTCAACAGAATGTGGAATAGTTCAATTTTTAGTTTAAAAATTCATTATCATTATAAATGATGCATTTTCAGCTAAAATGATGAATTCTCAACTGGAATAGTTGAATTTTTAACAAAAAAAGAGTTTTTAACTCAAACAATGAACTTTTAATTCAAACTATGAACCTGCAATAAAAAAATTAATTGTGAACAAAATAGTTTATTGCTCAACCAAATAAATTTATTTCTAACCTAAAGGATGAATTTTCTACTAAAATAATGAATCTTCCACGGGAATAGTTGAATTTTATACCTAAGAAAAAGGTGAATTTTCATCCAATAAAATTATTTCCCTACAAAGAATATGAATTTTTAACAAATTACATGAATTTAAAAAAAATTTAATTTTTGAATGAAAAATATCATTTTTTAACCAAATACTTAAAGTTTCATCCAAAAAAGATATAATTTCAACCAAAAATAGAATAGTTAAAATTTCCGTTGAAAATTTAATACCTAAACAATAAAAATCGGATATTCAGACAAATCATTCCTTTTGCGGTAAAAAAATTCCTTTTAATTCAAAGAAAAAACTAGTTTTTAATTAAATAGCTCATTTTTCAAAGTAATAAATGAATTTTTAATTAAAATGATGAATCTTCAATTAATAAATTAATTTTCAACAAAAGAGTTTATTTTCTAACCAAGCAAAATTGTTTCGAACCTAAAGATGAATTTTGAACTGAAGTGAATGAATATTTAACTGAAATACTTGCATTTTCAACAACAACAAAATAATTTTTAAACAAGAAGGTTAACTTTAAAAAAAATAATTTTCTGAAAAAAACGCGATTTTTGAACGAAAAAAATACGAATTTTCAACGAAATAAACCTTAAACTGATGAATTTTAAACTAAAATGGTGACTTTTCAACTGAAATAGTTGAATTCTATACTATTAAAAAGATGCATTTTCGATCAATAAGATTAATTTTCTGTAAAAGGAAAAGACGAATTTTGGACAAATTAAATGATTTTTCGAAAGAATAATATAATTTTTAAATAAAAAGTAGAATTTTTCAACCAAATAGTTCAATTATCATCCAAAAGAGATACAATTTAAACCAAAAGTAGAATACTTGAATCTTCCTTTAAACATTTAATTGTTAACCAAAGAAGTCAGATTTTTAGAAAATAGTTAAATTTTCTACTGAAATATTTCAATTTTTACTCAAAAAACTTATTTCGAAGAAAAGTAGTTATATTTTTAAAAAAAGATGAATTTTCAATTGAAATGATGAATCTTTCAAAAAAATAAATAAATTTAGCAAAAGATTTTAGCTTCTAACCGAAAGTAGTTGAATTTTCAAGAGAAAAGCTCAATTCTTTGTGAAAAACGTAAAAAATTGTATTTTAATTCAGAAATATTTGTTCTTCGAAGTACTACTTCTACTTTTAAATTGTGATGAAATTTGACTTCGAACAGGGATTTTTTTAATTCCTTTCTTCTAAATCCTAGTTTTCATTCTTTTAAAAGATTCCTGTTCCATCTCCAAAATTTCCTTTTTAAAGTGAAATTATATTTCTTTACCGAAACTCCCTGTCCTAAAATAAAAACGATAATTATTTCTAAGCATATGCCCTGCAGATGTAGATAAAGTAGAAATCACTTTTCTAAATAGACCAAAATGTTTTGAATAATAGAAAAGTTTAAGTTATCTTTTAAGTTTGTTACTATTAGAAATAAATTTCCGGGTTTCTAATTCAATTTCTGGTCGTTTTTCGGTCAAGTAGCCACCCTCTGCAACACGCTTCCTGCATAGCACCCGAAGTGGAACCAATAGAGATGTGTTAGAGGAGGTGTTACAAGGTGGAAACCGATCTTTAGACAACTCTTAATCTTGCAAAAAAGTTTATTATCAATTTATTCAAAATACGAATATAAATTTTCCGTTCATGTTGCCAAATAATGATGATGCGAGTGGAAGCGCAGGTTGCAAAATGGCTCTTTAAAATTTATGATGTGCCAAATCCAAAATGTATAATACTCTTTACAACAAGCATAAAATGTATGGACACACAAGGTTCCACAATCCATATTCTACAATGTACACCTTTTTGGGTATCATGTTACCAGTTACAGTCACAAAAGACTTGAAAGTATAATTTACGGGATGCTCAATCCCACTTATGAGTTCTCTTTTGAGAGGAAGTACTTCTCATCCACAAGGAAGAGCAGTCAAGCATACACGAAAGTTTTCTACATATCGTTCCGTATGTAACTGGTACAGTTTCTCTTCGTATTTTGATTTACTGTCAGTTGTTGACTTTTTTATTTTAATTAATTTTTTTATTTTCATTTATGTGTTGGAGACGTGGACACATGGCATGATTTGGACGTCTCGGGAGGTCGTGCTCCAGAGACCTCTTTCGAACTCGAGGATGGCTCTCTTAACAGCATAAACGATCATCAACGGGTGGCTGAATCGTGATTCATACTCGCTGTGGCTGCTGTGCATGCTCCGTTATATAATTTATTGCGCGTCCAGCGATAAATGGATTCAAGACAAGAATGCCCTCTCAAGATTCAGAGCGGCCTATGAGTCTGCAGCCCACAGTAAAGCATTCACGATTGCGTGCCTTACACTTTACAGCTGTTTACATACAGGGTCTTCTCTCCAGCGAAAGGGATTACTTTCAATGTCATCTACATTGTTTTATTTTCATCGAAGGACTTCGAGACGTAAGTCTGCTCTTTCAGATGCCGGCCCGGTAAATGTGTAGCAGACTGGTCTTAAGAGCGGTTCTAAGCAATTTTCTTGAAAGAGTTCAAAAGATTTGAAATTTTTTCAAGGATTGCAAAGGAATTCAAAGGATTCAAACATATTATAAAAGATTTCAACTGTTATCAAATGGTCATTTAGAAAATATATGATGCGTTCCTGGGGGGAGGATGGGGGGGGGGGTCATAAACTCCACATGTTAAAAAGAAAGTTCTTAAACAATGTATCACGTCTTTTTTTAATAGTCCCGAAGGGACTTCGTAGGATTTCCAAGAATGTTAATTATTTCAAGGAACGTTCCCAACTACGCCTGGACACTAATATTTTTCTGACAAATTAAAAATTGTGGATAAAAAGTGTGGGAAAATAAATGCTCATATGGCAAAGTATCACATGTCCTTAAGTAATTATAAAAGATTGTAGGGCATGTAATGAATTTCACAATAATTAATCAAAGGATTTAATATTATTTCAACAATTTCAGGATTTCAAAGAATTTTCTAAAATTTGCAAGAATTTCAAACAAATTTTACGGGGTTTTAACATGATTGAAATAGATATACGAATTTCTGAACGTTTTGTAATGTTTCTATAATTTTCCAAGAATTTCACAAGAATTGAAATATTTCTTCAGAGATTTGAAGAGATTTTCAAATATTTCAGGGGATTTCAAAGGTATTTGAATATTATTTTAAAAGATTCGAAGCAATTTTTAGGGTGTTAAAAATTTTTAAGCGACTTAAAAAGATATTAACATACTTTGAACAAAATAAAAAAATGTTCTTAATGGTTTAAAGACAATTTTAAATAATTTTAAAAGCTCTCTTAGTGAATTTTCAGAATTTCAGGAAATACAATATTAATTTACGACCAGTCATATTTTTTAATAAAATGACGAACCTTCAACCAAAGAAATATATTTTGTATAAATTAGTTGAACTTTAAACAAAACAAAGCAAATATTTGAAAAAATATTAATTTTCCATAAATTATAGGAATTTTCAAGCAAAAAAGATCTAATTAATTAATTAATTTTTAACCAAAAATAAAACGAATTTTCAACAAAATAGCTAATTTGCTAGCTAAAGAGTCAAAGTTGCCAACCAAATAGTTGAATTTTTCATCAAAAAGTTGATTTTTTTACCAAGACGATTAATTTTCTAAAAAAAAAAGACGAATTATCAACAAAATACATCAATTTTCAACCAAGGACTAGAATTTTCAAATGAAAAAGATATATATTCAACCAAGCATTGGAATTTTCCACTGAAAAGATCAATTTTCATCCAAAAATGAAATACTTAAAATTTCAGGTAAAAAAATTGATTTTTACCCCAACATAAAGCGAATTTTCAAAAAAATAATTAACTTGTCAACCAAAGAGGTTATCTATGAACAAAAAAATTAATCTTTAACAAATTAGTACCACTTTCAACCAAGTAGTTAAACCTTTCATCAAACAAGATGACTGTTTCACAAAATGTTTGCATTTTCAACCTAATATTAAAATCTCCAATAAAATAGTAACATTTTTAACCAAACGAGGTGATACGTGGGTAGTTCAATAAGTCCTTAGAATGACCAACAGATGGCGCGCGAATCGCTCCAAATCATCTGTTTTCAGTCAGCACCACTCCCGACTAGATATA
>NC_046659.1:71840524-71859413 GCF_010883055.1 Belonocnema kinseyi
ATAGAGCTCCAAGGAGATTATGTTGAAAAATAAAAAAAAATTTACCCAAAAAAAATTGTTTTTATACTTCATTCTAAGGACTTATTGAACTATCCTCGTAGTCAAACCAAATAATATTGGTAGGTTTATCAGGAAAAAAAGTTTTAACCAGGAATAGTTCATATTTTCGAAAAATGAGAAAAAGAGGAGGCTTCAAAAAAACTGAAAAGAAAGAATCCGTTTTAAAAGAGAAAAATAGAGGCCATTTTTCACAAAATTCGCTTTCTTATTCATTTTCTTAAAACATAAGATGAGGAGACGCACTAAGCCTCGCCTCATGTTGGTAATTCAATTTATTGATCTTTAATGACGAATTATTTAATTCAGTGTCAATTAATTGTCATGTGACATTTTAAGAGGGTGTTTCACGAAATGTCCCGAATTGTTAAAAAGCGAGGGGTCAGTCAAAAATCACTAAAAATAGCGTCACGTAATATGTATACGCTCCCCAAGAAAACATTTCAAATTTTAGATTCATTTCGCAGAAAAAACTGGGGCTTCTATTACAACAGATTTTTGTTTCCAAGGGAGCTGCAACAAAAAGGAACCCCTCTTGATAAAAAGAAAACCAAATGATAAATTGTTCGAGAGAAATCCAAAGTATGACTCTGTTTAAAAAAAAAAAAATTTTGTTAATATTTGTCGGTACTAAAAAGGAACCTTCTAAAATAGTTGGATTGCACTCTCAGTTCTAAAGGATGCTAACTTTTACTTAAGCCGCAACATTACCGAACTTCCAGTATTTTTCTGTGTTGCTTCTCCATTTAAGCAGGTTTTACCAAGGATAATTCGGTTAGGCGAAATCGTAACTTTGTACCTGAGGGTTCAAGACCTTGAAATATGGTACATACTAGGCCTAGGGAACTTGAACACATGAGATGGTGACACAGAGAGCTCAGAACCGAGCAGTCTGTAACGAGAGAAGTTTAAGATCAGAATTGAATGTTGTGGGCTTCACACAATGACACATGCATAAGTAAGTACTGTAAGCTTTCATAGGCAGAAAACGGACCCGCTCTGCCGAGATCGCGTCTTTGTTCTTTCAGAGAACTCTGTTAAATTTTGGGTCAAGGTTTCTTCCCGTTCGCCAGAAACGATACGATCCATCGCATAACTAAATTATTAGGAATTTACTTTCAAGTCAGACAGGTGAATTCAAAGCAAGAGAGCGAAAGAAGAAAGGATTTAGGGGCTTTGTTTCCGTTGTATGCATCCAACTCTCTTGTTCCATTTCAAACCAAAGAACTGTTACTCACAGAGCTTTTGATCATTCTTCTGCCATTCTCATTATTTTTCTAACATTTGAATAGTTCTTGTTTTGGAAAAACGATGGTAGTGCTTTTTATACTTGATCTTCATTAATTGGGTAGTCCAACTGAAGTCGTTTCAAGAAAACCTCGAAATTTATCAATACCGTCTCGAACGAATTACTAGAAAAGCGATATGATCTTGTACAATTAAAAATATTTATGAGATGTGGAATGAAGTCCAACGTGACTTTGGGGAGGCGGCCGCAAAACTTCATTTTCAAATTTCCCTGGTTTTTTACTGACCACCTTTTTATTTTCCTCGACCATTACTTTTCTAACACCAGAAGTTTAATCTTATATATTTTTAAAATATAATCTTTTATGAGTGCCAAAAAGCAATTTTAAATCACCATCTAAAAATGTCTAATTTATTTAATTATTTCGAATTTTCTGTCCCAATAAACATATTTTTAACGAGGCAGTTAAATTTTCAACCAAAAAGATGGCTTTTAGAAAAAAATACTTAATTGTCGTTAAAAAAGATGACTTTTCACAAAAATAATAATTTGGAATCAAATAATTGAATTTTCAACTAAGAAGGGTAATGTTTGAAACATTTTTAACGAAGTTCAATTTTTAGACATAAAAATTAATTTTTAACAAAAAAATTATTTTTCAACAAAATTGTATAATTTTCTACCGAAGAGATGAATTTTCGACTAAAATTATGAATCTGCAACCAAAAAAATCATTTGTTAACAAAATAATTCAACTCTGAACGGAAGACGAATTTTCTAATGAACAACTTCTAAGCCCAGAATTTTGATCTTGTAACATTTTTAACATAGAATCTTTTATAAACGAAATAAAACAATTTCAAATTATTATATAAAAATTAGAAAATTTATTTATTTCATCCAAAAAATATGACTTTTTTACGATAAAAGATGAATTTCCAATAAAAAAAGGAGGATGTTTTTGTAAAATACATGAATTTTCAAGCAAAAAATAGAAATCCCCAAGAAAAAATTGAATTTCGTATCAAAAGTTGCATTTTTAACAAAAAAAGAGAACATTTAAACCAAAAGATTAATTTTCCACACACAAAAAACGAATTTTCAACTAAAGAAGATCGATTTTCTACTCAACATAGAAAAATTATATTTTCAGTTAAAAAAATTAATAAAAAAAAGTTAAATAAAGTAATTCAACTTTCAAGCAAAGAGATGAATTTTTAAGTAAAACGATAAATCCTTAACAACAAAAAAATGATCTTTATATAACTGGTTCTACCTCGAATCAAAGAGTTGAGTTTTCAAACAAAAAAGGTTTTATTTTTAAATAATAAACAGTGGAGTTCAACCAAAAAAGAGGCATTTTTAACAAAACAGTGAAATGCCAAACCAAAGAAAATTAATTTTTAATCAAACAGTTGGCCTAGAGTTGTACTTTTAAGAAAAAAGATTAAATTTTTACCAAAAGAGATGAATTTTTAAATCAAAGGGACAAATTAAAAAAGAAGCTTGAACTTTCTAACAAAAAAGATTTATATTGAACTTTTAACATAATTATTTTCTACCAAAAAAGATGACTTTTTAACAAAATTGTTGAATTTTCAAAAAAATAATAACATTTTAAACTAAAAATAAAATAATGAGGAGAAAGCAACTAAACAAAAATAAATAGAAATATAAGGAAAATAAATTACTAACAAGAATATTATATAAGGGTTGCTGCAAAACTTCATTTTCTAAATTCATTGACATACGGCTACCTTGTTTTGATTAATCCACAAATTATTTCCAAACAAGCGTCAAACCGAATGTAGGTTAAAATGCATGGTAGAATGAGATCATGAGAGTTTCATGGCTGCCCTGAAGGTCCAGAATATTGATTTTCTATAGTCAATCCAAGGGTCAATCAAGAGAAGACTGAGGGGATAGTTTGACCAGAGTCAGTTAGCTCCATGTGAAATCCTTTGATGCACTCTAATTTTTCTGCTTCAGTTAATCCCCAGTTTTGTGAACTTAGTCATACAGATTTTATTAAAATATCCTGAAGGGATAGAGGTAACCATCAACTTGAAGATAAATTCAAAGCTTCCACTAAAACTACATAAACACACTATGCGAATTAAAGGAAATCTAGGATATACTCACACAAATTTAGAGCTTCAAGCGAGAGGTTCTGTTTTCTTACCTGAAACAAAAATAAATTTATGAAGATTAAATTTAGGCTCTTTCAAATTCAAATTTTTGTTTATTTGATATGTATGCATAATTTGGAGAGCTCTTAAACTATTATATCAATGAAATATTGTTAAATTTTCGGGAGTTAAGGTAAATCCCTCTCAGTATATTGCAATTGATTCGAAAGCTTTTGATGGATTGTTTAAATTGACAAAGTTGTTCAAAAATAAATAACAATTCTAAGATAAAAAATGACAACATTTAAGTGCACCATTCAGAGGTCATCGAGTATCCTTAATATAAAATCTCTGAACGATATTGTCGATTTCGATGGTCAAAATAGTCGATTTCATTGCTATATGCGTGTGACACGAGGCGTCAGTGGGTTAGACTGCATTGGAAAATATTGAAAAAATTGTCACGATTGCACGTTCTTTCATAGCTACACGCGTGCGACAAAGGCATTCGTGAGTCACCGCGAGTTAGACAGAAATGGACCGTTGCACGTGTTTTCTTGAAGTTAATGATCCAAACGGAGCTATCTTGATCTGCACTTGCTTGGATTTTAGTGATGTTCATTGGCTACGGTGCGCGTCTGTACTTGATTTTTAAATACGTACGCGAACTAGAGCCAATGAGCGCAACACAGTTCAAGCATGCGCAAGTATTCTTGGATCACTGTTGGGAATAATAATCGAACCAAAATTCGAAGTTGATAATACGAATCAACGCTTTTTCTTTACCACCCCCCTTACCACCACCTTGCCCCCGTACCGTCGCAATACAGGGTTTCTGCTTGTTATTTATGATCGAATTCTTATTTCAATTTAAGCCTCTATGTTTGTTATTTATGAACGTATTTTCATTTCAATTTCGGAAAGGACATTTTAAAGCCTTCAAAGCATTTGAACGAGCTATCTGGACCATTCCATGCATCTAAGTTAGTTATTTTTAATTACAAGTTAATGTTTAAACTATTATTTGTTATTTATATAAACATTCACATTAAGTAATATTCCTATGAAGCATGGAATTTGTTCTAAGTTTAGTTATTAAAATCCATTGCTGGTGTAAAATGCGATAACAACTTTTTCAGATTTTAAGGTTAGGAATTAATTTGAGAATACAAGAAAGAACTACTGGTCGCAGAATCAGATCATTTTGCCAATTTAATGTAAATCATTCGTATATCTAGAAAAATCTATAAAATACTATTTTTTGCTATGAAAAGTTACCAAAATGTACTACAAAAAATTTACGAAAGTTAAGCTTTTACTCATTTTTCGTAATACGAAAAAAATACTCCGTGTTTCAAATACATTCAAAATTATTGAAGTTTTTCATAAAAATTTCACAAAAATTTCATTCAAATGTATAAAATTTTTGGTGAAAAAACATAAACTATTTTAATGACGATTAAAATAAAAAATAGCTTTTTATGTTTTCATCCTACTTCTTTTTAATAAATTTTTTAACTGCGAGCAGAACGCTCTTGAATTGCACAATGTAATATTAACCTCAAAATCTCAATAAGTTGTTACCGCATTTTATATCAGCAATGAAATTCTTGAAAAAATGCCATGCATCACAGGAATAATACTTAATGTTAATGTTTATATTGAATGCAAATAATAACTAAAACATTAACTTACAACTAAACTCAATAAAAAAAATGAAATTTTCTACAGGTTATTTAAAATTTTAACCAAAACAGGCGAATTTGATACCAAATATTAAAAGTTACAAAAAAGATGAATAATTTTCTATTTAAAAAAATCTTTTTTAACAAATAATATAATATAAACAAAAAAAAAACGGAATGTGCAACTTAATAGTTTTGTTCTTAATTACAAAGATGAATTTTCAAACAAGATGACTAATTTCCTACCAAAATAACGAATTTTGATCGAAATATGTGCATTTTCAAACAAATGGTTGAATTTTCAACTACCAAAGATCAATTTTTATCTTCAAATATCAATTCTCTACCAAAGATGGTATAATCCAATTTTAGCTTACGTAAATTAATTTTTTACTAACTATAAAGGAATTTTCAACAAAATAGTTCAATTCTCAATCAAAAATATGAATTTTCAAGGAAGAAGTTTTATATTTCTAACAAAAAACACCAATTGTCAACAAAATACATCAATTTTCAAACAAATAATTCCATTTTTAACTACAAAAATCAAGGTTCAATAAAAAATGTCACATTTCAAACAAAAATAGAATAATGCAGTTTTTAGTTTGGAAAAGTTAATATTCAATCAAAAAAACTAAATTTTCTACAGATTATTTCAAATTTTAACTAAAACAGATGAAATGGACACCAAATAGTAGAATTTAAAAAAAATGAATTTTCAATCACAGATTAATTTTCTATTCAAGGAATTTTTAAAAATAAATAACAGAATTTTGTCGAGATTGTTGAAGTAGGTATGCAGTTTTACAATTGGAAACATTATTTTTTTATTAATATCTTAGTTGTGAACTAATAAAAAATGAAAATTACTTATTTTTAAATTTAAATTTCGTTTAATTTTATTAAGAACTATTGATAAATCTTGCAGTAATCTTAAAACATTATTTTATTTTATACATTAATTTTATATAAAAAAGACGATGTTTGAAACAAATAATTGAATTTTCAATACAAAAATATCAATTTTTAACTCGAAATTTCAATGTTTCACCGAAAGTGAGATTTTTTAAGTTTCAGTTAAAGAATTTAATTTTTAACAAAAAAAAGGAATGTGCAACTTAATAGTTTTGTTCTTAATCACAAAGATAAATTTTCAACCAAGAAGACTAATTTCCTACCAAAAACCTGATTTTTTTTATCGAAATATGTGCTTTTCAACCAAAAGGTTGAATTTTCAACTAAAAAAGATCAATTTTTACTTTCAAACATCAATTCTCTAGCATAAATGCTGTAATCCAAATTTATCCTACATAAATTAATTTTTAACTAACTATGAAGGAATTTTCAAAAAAAAATTGAACCCTCAATGAAAAAGATGAATTTTCAACCGCGAAAATTAATTTCCTACTAGAAAAAGACGGTTTAAACATAATTAAATTTTTGACAAAAAAGGATCCATTTATTTAAATATAATTTTTCTATCAAAAATGGTATAATCGAATTTTCTCTTAAATAAATTAATTTTTCGCAGAGAAAGGAATTTTTAACAAAATAATAGAATCCCCGAAAAAAAGATGAAATTTTAATTAGGAAGTTTATTTTTCTACCAAGAATGACGAATGTCCAAAAAAATTCTGAATTTCCCAATACTGTATGAAAACAAATGAATTTGTTTCCAAATAGTTGAATTTTCAAACAAAAAGGTTCGTTTTAAACAGAAACAGATGAAGCTTTAATTATGATCTTAATATTCAACGAAAAATGGGATGATTCAGTTTTTAGTTAAAACAATTATTTCCAATTTAAAGAAGTGTAATTAAAAGAAAATATCTGAGTTCTCTACCAAAACAGATAGTAATTAAATATATCAATAAATTTTTAACAAAAAATGGAAAGTTAAATTTTGACTTCAATATATTGATTGTGAAAAAATAAGAATTGTCCGAAAAATTGTTGAGTCCTCAATCAGTAAGATGAATTTTCAAACAAGAAGATTAATTTTCTACTAATAAAGACGAATTTCTAACAAAATCTATAAATTTCTAAACAATTAGTTAGATTTTTAACGAAAAAAGATCATACTTAAATTTAAAAATTTAAATTTCTACTAAAAATGTCATAGTTGAATTTTCTGTTAAAAAAATTAATTTTCGACAACAAAAAAAAACAGTGTTATGAAAATTATTTCAAAGGAGATCGAATCCCGCTAAATCGATCAGGAGAGGAATTATGTTGTTTTTGGATTAAATTTTAAGAGAACTTTTTTTTCGTTGTAAAATAAATTATATGTTCAAAAGATTAATTTTTAACCAATAAGATTAATGTTTTACAAAAAAGACGAGTTTTCAACCAATTACTTGATTTTTAAACTATAAGGGAACAGTTTTTTGAAATTTTTTGTTGAAAATATTCAACAATTTAGTTGAATTTTTTTTCTGTCTTGACTGAAAATTGTTTTATTCGACTACTTGGTTAAACTTTAAACTAATTGAGTGAAAATGGATATTTTTTGTGCTGAAGATTCATCATTTTAGTTGAAAATTTAATTCTTTTGTTTAAAATTCTCTCTTTCTTTGTTTGAAAATTAATCTTTTTTGTTGAATTTTTCTCTAATTGTTTTAAGGTTAAAAGAACTTTAAAAAATTAATTTTTTGGTTAAAGATTCATTATTTTAGTTAAAAATTTATCTCTGGTTAAAAACTTAAAAATTTTCTTGAAATGCAATTTTTGGTTCAATTCAGCTGTTATTGTTTTAAAATAATCATATTTTTTCTTTTTTAGTTGAAAATTTATCTACTTATTTAAAAGTTTAACTATTTCGTTAAATTAAACTATTTTGTTAAATTCGTTAATTTTTTTAAACTAAAAATTAACTAAAAATTTTCAGTGTAAACGGTTTTGTTAAAAATTTGGCTTTTTAATGAAAGATTTGCATTTACAACCGAATAGTTTAACTTTTAACCAAATGCTTAAATTTCCAACCTAAAAATATAAATTTTAAACTGAATGGCGAAATTTTCAATCAAAAAAGATTAATCTTTAACAAAAAAGAGTTGCATTAAAAAAAAGAATTCCCAATGAAAACTTAGTGGTGAACATCTTAAAAAAAAAATTCAACAAACTACTTAAATTTTTAACCAGAGTTGAATTTTCGAGCAAGTATTTAAATTTTCCACAAAGTAGTTGAATTTTTAACCTGCAAATATGGATTTTCGATAGGAAATGTAACATTTGATATTGCAACGAATGCAGATGTTGCCAAGAGATGAATTGTAAAAATAAGGATACGAATTTTCAATCATAAAGATTAATTTTCCATAAGAGATTCGAATTTAAGCCGAAAGTAGAGAAGTTACTTTTTCGCATAAAACATTAAATTATTTCTGAAAAAAAAGAATTAAAAAAAATAGTACATTTTTTCAAACACAGAGATGAGTTTTCCACTAAAACTACTAATTTTTCACCTAGAAAAACGAATTTTCAACAGATAAAGAATTGTCAGTTAGGAAATCAAAAAATGTGTGCCAATCCTTGAACTTTTAAGTCAAAAGGCTATTTTTCTGTAAAACAGTTATAACACCTTTCCCCTCCATCTACCTCCATAAACCACATTTTTCATAACACCTTTACCCCACATGATAAGTTTCCAAGTATTTATTGGTTTAAAGTGTTATTTTTAATAAATAATTCCACTAATTTCAATGTAATTTGAAAGATAATAATTATTAGTTCAATTTTCATGAAACATTTCAAAGGGGAGACTTGACCAAGATTTTCAGGGGAGAGTTTACCAAGTGGCAACAAGCTTATTACGTGTGTTTTTCTACCTATAAGAAAATTGATTATTATAATGCGCATTCAAAATTTTTTCTAAATTTATTGATAAGAATTGTGGTTTAAAAATGCAAAGTTCGTTATTTAAAGAATATGATTATCATCAACGTGAGTTACAAAATTGTCATAAATGCTCATTTGGAATAAAATAGTTCAATTTAATTTTCTACCAAAAAATATAAAATTGATTAAAATCCTATCATAAAAGATTAATTACAGTTTCAGGTAAAGAACTCATCTCTTGGTGCCTTCTATTATCTTATACTAATATTGTGTAACATTAATTAAGTATATATAAAATAGAAAAGATAGGCTTTTGTTTTATTCTTTTTCGTAAAAAGATAAATAGACGCGCGCCGTGGAGCGCGCAAGACAACTACTTCCAATTTGAAAGTGGACTAATTTTAATTAAAGGCAGTAAAACTGGAACAATTTTAAACAGCGTCAAAAATTAAACTAAACAATTATCAGTTTTTAAGACTCAAATTTACAAAAATGCATCCACATTTTAAAAATATTGACATTTTTAAAATACTTAAATGCAGGATTACAAATTAAACTATTTGAATACTCGCTTGAAATTGAAAGATTCTGAATTTGAAATTTGCAAAAATTCAAGAATATTTTTCCAAATTAACAGAAAAAAATGAAAAGAATTTCGATTCTTTTATATTATTCATTTTGACTGAAATTGTGAAAAATGAACTAATTGTAGATACTTAAAAGGAACACTTTCATTTTAAACGTTACAGCCTTTTTGCTAAATTTATGTATAATAAAGAGATGAATATTTAAAAAATTCAAAAATTGAGTTTAAATGGAATTATTTTCGTGAATGAATAAATATTTAAATATAAAAAAATATAATAATAAATGTAATCTTCTGGACAGAAAAATTAAAGAAAAATATTTTCATTTCGTTCATTCGGTAATTTCACTACAGTGTAAATTATTATTTGGCTGAGTTTTGCTAACGCAAATATTTATATGAATTTTTACCAAAGTATGTTTGAAAAATACTTGACAAATGTTTAGAATTCCTGAAGATAAAACCAAAAACCCAACGACCAAATTTGGACAACCACCATATAATAATTTGATTACTAAACGTTAAATAGTATTTTCAAATTTGATTATAATATAATTGAAATATCCTAAATTTAAATACATTAGTAATTATTCGCAACTACAATTTTTATGATAGCTCCTACTACAATTGAATTTAGAATAAAGAATTGTACTTTCACAGAAATAATCACTAATGATAACAGGAAATTCAGTAAGTTTTAACTAAAAAATAAAAATCGTAAACACAAGAATTTTTTACTACAGTGTAACTGTTTTCATTACATGCTCTTCGCTGAAAGAATTTTTTATAGAATATTATAATAATTATTTAATTAAAAAATGTGTCTGATGATCTTTAATTTTTACTATAACATGATGTTGGCAAGAACCGAGGCAAGAACAAAAATTGTGTACTTTTACAGAAATAATTCCTAATGGTAACAGAATGTTCATTGCATGTTTTCATGAATTCTTTAACCACAGCGTTTAAATTTAAAATCATAATTAAATAATTATGCAACTCCAATACTTTTTTAACAATTTATTTATTTTTAAAGTGTTATTTTTTGGAATAATTTTACTTTCACAAGAATAATTTTCAATGTTAACAAAAAACTCAGTAAATTTTAATTTCCAAAAACAAAATTAAAATTTTCGAAGGAAAATTTTTGTATAAGAATATAAAGAAAAATTTTTATTATCAAATGTACGTCGTTAAAAAAGTGTTTAAAAGAAAAATGGTTTAAATTCTATATTTTTTGAGAATTTGTATTGTTACTACTTTGTAAAATATCTTTTTCATCAGCTTTTCATCGATAAGGAAAAGCAATTTTTAAAGAATATTTGAATAATTATTTAACTAGAAGATTTTTTGGATAATTTCGTACGATGTTATTTTAAAGTAAATAACATTCAACTTTTGCAGATATAATTCTTCATATTCGAGAACTCATTACTTAAAATTCTTTCTCTCATACACAACAAAATTGTTTATGGGTATTTTTCCTACAGAAATATTGTTTAAACAATAATTTAAAAAATACAAATGTTTTCAATTAAATATACGTCGTTTAAAAATAATTTCAAGAGTTATTCGACAGCCAGTACTTCGTTTAAAAAATGTTTTAAGAATACTGGAAGATTTATTGATAGTTACTACTTAAATTAAATTAAAATTACACTTTAAAATTAAAGGATTTATATAATTTCAGAACTGAGAATAACACTTTCAATTTTAAAAATGCGTACCTGTAAGACATTATATAATTTTCATAGATTCAATCAAATTCACTAATGAGGGCCCATGATTGTGTGTCGAAACTTTTCAAGCAATTTAATTATTTTCAACTCACCTGTTCCTAAAGCAAATAAGGTACATCTAAAATTTCTACAAAATAAAAGATTGGGTAACAGTAATAATTAAATAAAACAACAACCGCAAAAAAGAGAGAAACGACCGGGAATACCCAGGAAATATAAGAGTTTTTTATACTTACAAAAATTTCAGCTTTCATATTTTATTTATTTATATTTATTTGTTATTATTGAAAATCTAACTATTCTTTTATTTATTTTTTTCTAATTCGTTAATAAATATTTATAAAAAATGGAATTGAAAATTTTAATAATTGGAGTATAAGTGGCATCATTTTCGTGAATAAATAAAAATTTGAATATAATTTTATAAAAAATGATAAATGAAAGAGATTCGGGCTTATAAGTGAGGATACCAACCCACTCAAGAGGGTGGTACATTCCGGAGATTGAGTATCCAAAATGCATATTACTTTTATGAACCCCTTAAAATGAACCGCAAATATAAATGTCCTTTCATCCGTCATATGAATATCTTGTACGTAAGCGTTTGGCGAGATGCGTCATAAATAAAAAAAACTGTCAAGTTGACAAATACAACGGTGAAAAAACCTTTATTTGGCAAAGACATGTCAAAAGCTTTTGAAGAGTTAAAAAAATCCAATGTTAATCCTAAAAAAGGATGAAAGTCCCTATATGATTTAATCAAAATTGACATAATATTTTTCAATAAAAAATAAAAAGCTTTGAATTACCTCGGAATAAACAAGGTCAGATGTTAAAAACATACACGTTTCTGTTGTTTAAACTTAAAAAAATAGTAATTGAGAAAAGAGGCCCTCCAGATCGACATCCTGAGGGTAAATAAACAAGCTTCAATCTTCAAACAGCCTGACGTCAAGGGCACGTTGTAATCATTTTTTTTTGTTCTGAGTATATTTTCCTAAGAATGCAAGCGTATTTCAAAGGGGGTATTTTTGGTACGTGGTTCTCTTTTAAGACAAAGTCGAAATAATTTCATTGCCTTACATGTAAACTGCTTATTTTTTTATGTTTAAATATTCAAATCTGAAGTATTGAGACCTTTATAAACCAATTATCTTAACCTCATTTTTTATTTTTACGCCGAAAATAATTTAAAAACTATAAAAGAGCTTAGTCCAGTGATCTAGATTTTAAAAGGACATAAACCCAATTTTTACGAACTGATTGGTAAATTATTGTACAAGAAACCGCAACTTTAAAGTCGAACAGCTTTTATAGCTCTTGTAAAATTTTTTATGACTGAAACTCGATACTGACAACTTCCGTCTGTCTTCCATAAATGTTTGAAGTCTTGTCGTTTTTAAGATCTCAACCCATTTTGAAATCGAAGATGAAAAACATGCATATACGTTTAAGGACAATGCATAAATTTTCTGTTCAAGTAAAGGAGTGCGATAAATTAAGATGTATTCATTTAATCCTGTTTATTTGCTTTGATAAATTAATTAAATGATAATGACATTATCAGTTTTAAATCTTGCAAAACATTTTTTGCGAGTACACACATGCCCCACTATCTTTCAGAACATCGATACAACTGCAAAACAGGGACCCCCAAGATCGCCGAATTCCGCAAGAACCTGTTCTAACGGAGTCGCATTCTCTGGTAAGTGGTTAGTATTATTATCGATGCGAAAACCAAGTCAAGACTGACATTCGACTGACATTCGACTGACATTATGCAATTATTTGCATATAAGATGTGAATTGTAGTAAAAACAAAAACACTGCAGTTGAAAAGTTAGCAGGAATTTGTAACTGTTCACAAAAATGGGGCAAAGGCGTATACAATACCTTTTGTAGAGTGTTCCAGCTTCTTGGAATTACAATTGAATACTTCAAGATAAGTGAATTTGTAAGATATATATCGACCTTTCCAAATGACATGGTTCTATTTAGGAGCGTGTAAAATAGAAATATTCTATCTCGGAGAGGGCGTCGAAGAGCCAAATAAAATTTACATAGCAGTTTGAAAGCTTCAAGATATTTAGCCATCGAAATAGAACCTAGTCATTCGGACTTCCGAGATAGAACCTTTTAATATGCATTCCTGAGATAGAAAATTTTTATTTGGACATGTCAATTACAACATTAGATTCTCAAATTTTTAGGAATTTTGCGACTTTAATTTCTAAAACTTGTAATTCCTTCTAACTTTTATGCTTTTTTATCGTTTTTATCGTTTTTATCGTTTTTATCGTTACAAATTGGAAAATTTTTTTGATATATTTGTGGTATTTCTTCCTTTGGGCATTTGCCTATTTAAGCTTTCTGGGTTTTCAAATTTTTTGAGGTTTAAACATTAAATCCCCTGCTAGAAAGGTTTGCTAGGATCTGATACAAATAAAAGTTATTAATATTCAATCCTTCTTCTGCATTTGCAATTTTAAGAATTTTGTTTATATTTCTATCAATAGCTTTTGAAAGAAAGCCTGTGTAAATAAATAATCAATTAATCATGTTCATCGGAATGTCCCCTATGGTATCCCGCTAAAAAGGCAGTCAATTTCTATCAAACGTTTGGATATAATTGCTATTTGCCAACGCATAGAAGTGAACAAACTCTTCAAAGATTTTAAAACGTAGGATTTCAGGGTGGAAACTCAAACATAACATTTTTTCAATTCTAGGCGTTTATAATAATAATTACCAAGAAAGATGAATTTTTGTCAAAAAAAAAAAGAATTTTCAATCGAAAAACGAGAATGGTCAACAAAACAGTGGAATTCATAATAAGATAAATTCTTTAAAAAAAAAATTAATTTTCAGCAGAATAAATAAATTTTGCATCAAATAGTGGAATTTTTTAGAAAAATAAATGAATTCTGAACATAAAATATAATATCAGACTTTTAAAATAAAATAAATTTTAACAAAAAAAGATTACTTTTCTAAAAAATAGTTAAATTTCCAGCAGAATATTAAAAATTTCAACGAAACAGTAGAATTTTTAACCAAAGAAGATGAATATGAGATCAAAAATATGATACTAGATTTTTTGATTAAAAAAAAAAACACTGTTATCCACAAAAAATGAATTCTCAACCGAAAAATACGACTATTTCTAACAAAAGATGAATTTTCAATCCAAAAGGATAAATTTTTGTCAATTAAAAAGAATTAACATTTAACCAAAAATAGTTGAATTTTATTATTAGGTTCTATCCACATAGTTCTCATTTAAGCTAAAACCGCAGTGAAACCGCAGTGAAAATTCTACACAAAGAAATAATTGATGTTATTTTAGTATATAAATTATAACGTATTTTTTCTATTGTAGGCCCGTTTTTCTATTGTATGTTTAGGACTCATTTGCGTTTTTGCAACACAGCATTTAAAATATAAATTTTGAATTTTCGATAAGAACTATTTTTTTCAAAGAACAGGGCGATATTTATTAGAAAATAGAAAATCTAAGAAATTTCCGGTTTTCAAAAAAGTTCCCGGCTTTTTCCCGGCGTTCAAATTTCCAGGCTAATTCCCGGTTATCTTGCGCAATCCCATCCTGGATTTGAGGAAAGTCTCGTGCCCATAAGATTTGATAGAATTTTAATCAGAACACATAGATTTTGATATAAACTTACCAATTTATGGAAGATAGGACTTGATACAAGTTGTATGTGGATCAGATTTGATAAAGGCATAATGAGAATCTGTTGATAGAAAAGTGTAAGATTTCTGAATGGATAGAATTTGATACAAATCAAATGTTGTAAGGAATCTGTATTGTCATTAGAGGAAAGCACCCAAACGGCAATCGGAATTGCTGTGATTCGATTCTCAGCAGAACGAAATGAGACCTTTTTTCATACAAAATTTAATTAAAAAGAATTTGACAGAAATTTCTGAAATTGTGGAAGACAAAACTTGATACAAGTTCTGCGTGGATACGATTTGATAAAGGCATAATGACAATATGTTCTTAGAAAAATATAAGATTTCTCAATGGATAGATTTTGACAGAAATTTCCGAAATTGTGGAAGATTGGATACGGTACAAGTTCTGTGTGGATCAGATTTGACAGGAACAGACTGAGAATCTGTTGATAGAAAAGTATACGATTCTCGAAAAATAGAATTTGATAGATATGTGCTAGATTCCGAAAACGAAAAACCTCGACTTCTTTTTTTCTAAATTTGTATACTCCAGATATTTCAGGTGCTCTAGAAAAGTTTATCGACAAAGTTATAAGCGGACCAACGACTTTAGTTGAACGCCCATTCCACAAATATAGGAAGTGCTCAATTATGGATACTAAAATTCACTGACGCTCTCGTGCAATTTCCTAGTAACTCCCCTGATGGCTATTACATTGGGTGCGTTCGTAAATTAGCTGAACTCGGTCTGGTCGACTGAACTCGTCCTTGTTCTCGCCTTGTTTCTGCGTTTCTTTGAATAAGGACAAACGGCTGCTGGAACTGCCTCCGGGTCCAACGAACCCTAACAACTAACCTGTCAATTTCATGCGTAGGTTAGTACTCTATGTAACAGCTAAAAGCTATAACAAGTAACAGCTAACATTTCTCTCGCACAGGTTAAATCTTAAATTGCGTCAGTATGAATTAAGTGACTCTCACTTGAGCGTATACGCACGACATTAGAATCCTCTAAACGGCTTTAACCTCGACAACATTCCTTATGAGGAAACCTGCGCGTGACTTCATCAACTCAGGACTAGCTGCGAGGGAAAATCCACAAATTCTTCTCAGAATTGACATTCGTGATTTTTTAAGCAAAAATTAACTTCACATTAAAAAGTCAATGACTGTCATATCGTCACTTTGGTGTAAATAAAAGGTAATCATTGACTTAGATGACTTTTCCGACTTTTTGAGTAAAAGGTTTTGAATCACCATTTAAAGATAAACCAAAGATCCACTCCTGATTCAAAGTGTTTTTGAATTGGAACCAAAAAATATATGTATGTGGATACTGACCCTGTTGTTTTTTTCGATAAATATATTGCCAACGACTAAAATATTAAATGACTGATATTACAAGAAATAAATTAAGGGTATAAGGGCGTTAGTGCCAAAAATCGAAATTTACAGGAGATACAAAAAACTCTATAACTTTAAAAGCACGAAAAGAACATCCTGAAAGAAACAAGCACATCCAAGAAAACCCCTTGTCAATGGTGCGTCGGATCTCCAGAAAAGAAAATGTTGACAGACTAAAATTTGCTTCACTTTTTTTATTTTTTTTTTATTTGAAAAAAGTACTTTCAATAATTATTAATTACATTGGAAAACGTAAAGACTAAAACAATGTCGGAGGGAGTTATTATGCATTACATATTCGTTACGGTTTAATCTCATTCGCGGCATTCACAATGTCATGAACAGGCGGTCACTTTCACAATCGGCAGCTTTGAAGCGAACAAATTTAGCTTAGCACCTTACCGTTGTATTTGCGAACCAGTCCAAAAGTGGTTTGTTTGCCTTGGTAATGGAATCCTTTTCGAGTTCATGGGAAATAATGTTTAGTTTTTCACGAAATCAGCATGGTACACCGTCAATACGGCTGTTTACAGACTTTTCCATCAGAGATTATTGAACCCTTGCTGATATAACCCAACTTGATTCTGAGAAAAAATTTCAAAAATGTTCTAAAATTAATTTCCGCATTCTTCACTTTAGTCGGCAGATAAAAAGGCTGTAACTCTTTGTTTTTACAGACTCTTTCAAGTAAACAGAGCAACAGAGGTAAGTTCAGGAAAAAGCTTTCCTGGATTCGAACATTTTCACTTTTCCTCAATTGCACTGTTGACACTGTCTTTCCTGTGCTCGGTAATTATTTAATTAATTTCAGAATGACGACATTGTTGGACAAACAGTCGAGAATGAAAACAGATAAGAAAGTAGTGATAACATCTCATACCTAGAACTAAAAATAGCGAAGCAACTCATTCACCATATTTTTTTTTATATTAATGGTTCTATTGATTGAGTACTTACGATTACAAATTGCTTAGATCGGTTTGCTGACACTGATTTTAAAAGTGGTATTATAGTTTTTTATTTTCTATTCTAGATTCAAACTTCTTTAGGGCATAGTCAGGACTGCCACAGAGTAAAGTACTTTAAAAAAGTGACTAATTTAAACTACAAAGCCAGTAAAAGTGACGTGCTTGCTATGTCAATAGAAACACTCATCTACAAAAAAAAACTTTCCGATTCCATTACACATTCAATAAAGAAAACTTTAAATTAAAATGATTTAAATTTTAACATTCTAGAAGTAACATCTTAAAATGATCTCAGAACGGAGTTAATAGGGTAATTTTTTTACCAAAAATAGAAAAATAAATTTTTTAAATAAGATTAATGTAGTGCTTTAAATTCATAACCTTTCAATTTCGACTATTCAACAAAACAGTTGAATCGTCAAACAAAACAGATTACAGTTTTTAACCAAATATTTGAACTTTTAACAAAAAAAAAGATTACATTTCTACCACAAGACTTTAATATTCAATAAAATAAACGGATGTTTAAGAAAAATAATAATTTTCAACCAAGAAGATTTTCTTTAAAAAAAAACAACGAAATCTCAATAAAATACATTAATTTCAAGCAAATAGTTGTAGTTTCATTTAACTAGTTGGATTTTCAACCAAAAAGATGAATTTTTGACATAAAAGATTAAATTTCTACCACAAAAACCGATTTTTAACGAATTATGTGGATTTTTAACCAAATAGTTGCTGTTTCTACTAATAAATAAATAAATTATCAATCAAAAATAAATAAATAAAATTTTCAATTGAAAAAAATAATTTTCAATAAAAATAACGAATACTCAAGAAAATAGTTCAATTTTCGACAAAAGAGATAAATTTTCAACTAAAATTATGTATATCTTTAACCGAAGAAAACAATTTAGGAAAAAATAGTTTAATCCTCAAACAAAACAGATTATTAATTGTCGACCAAATAGTCGTATTTTTTAGTTAAATAAGATCGAACTTCTACCACCAAGCTAAGCTTTCAATCAAAAATATGAATTTCGCCTAAAACATTCTCTTTTAACAAAAGACATACATTTTTAACCAAATATTTGAAATTCCAGACAAAAAGATGAATTTTTGACCAACAATATTAAATTTTTACAGAAAAGGATGATTCAGAACAAAATGCATGAATTATCAATAAAAGAGTTTACTTCTCAAGCAAGGAGATGAAATTCAAATTAAAATTATGAATCTTTAATAAAACAAACTAATTTTCAAACAAATAGTTCAATTTTCAACAACAACAAATTCCTAACAAGAAACATTACCTTTCACTCAAATATATGATTTTTTACCAAAAACATTAATTTCCAACTAAACCAAACTAAACCAACTAAACCAAACAAGAGTGACATTTTCATCCAAAACAATTAAATTATAAAGAGAAAAGATATGAATTTAAAAAAAAGATTCATTTCCTACCAAAAAGCTACCAATTTTTATAAAAAGAGTGGAATTTTTCAACTAAAGAATCGAAATGTATATTATACATTA
>NC_046659.1:71859513-71887823 GCF_010883055.1 Belonocnema kinseyi
TTAATAAAGTTTTATGTAGATAAAATCTCAAATGTGATATATTAAAGAGATTAAAGTGTCTCAAGTGGTATTTTTCTTTAAAAAAGTGATTACAGTGATTTTTTCCTAAAAAAGTGTCTTAAACGTGATTTGAAAAAAGGCAACTAAAAGTAACAATAACTCTGGCCAATGATTTAAAAACATTTATTTTTAAAAGCCGGACTATGTAGACCCTGTACTGAAAGAATAAATAAAATAGGGAATATTTTTACGAAAATAGGGGATATTTGGGTTAAAAGTAGAAAGCATTACAGTTAAGTGATAGAGGATATGAGAACAATTTAGCTTGATATTTAGGGACAACATTATTCTGAGGATTTTGCACATTTGCAAACCGGTGTACCTACTTTTATTCTCGTCCCTCTTCAGTGCGATTTCCCCTTTTCCACGAATCGCGATCGCGGCTAAATTTGAAACTCGCTGGCGCAGAGGCAGCGCTGTTTTCGATTGATGGACGGTTTCGTAGTTTATCACACGTTTAAGCGATATGCTTTCCAGAGCACCGGTTCTCAGCTTCTTACGTTCGCAATAAGCAAATGGCAAAAAGGAAATCGGAGTATGAACTTCTTACAGATAGCGGCAAACTTCATTACTTATCAAGTATACTCTTCACCCAAGGATCAAATGACGCATTTTTTCTTTGTGGGTGTATTTCAGGGAGGTCCAAGCAGCTGAGTTATTTATTAAATACAGAAAGTACTAAATGCAGACGGTGGAGACAATATTAAACAGAACAAATGAATTCCGCCCGGAAGTGTAAGCAAAATCAGGGATCAAAGCGAAAAGAGAAAACAATCCTTCTATAAAAAATGTTATATTTAAAAAGGTCGTTGGAAAACAATTGACGCAATATAAATAAGCCCGAAAAAAATTCCAATTTGTGAATAAAATTGTGTAAATTTATTTTCCGTCTAGTCAAAAATGACATTAAGTATTTTCTGTTATCTGAAGAGTTAAATTTATCGATAGTGTTGATTTATATTTTCACAGATTGTGGAATGACATCTACAGTGATCGATGGTAACTAGCTCTGTTGATAATACAGATTCCTTTAATTTGAATTGATTTATTATACTTAAATTTTTCTTCTTAAGATTTGACATTTCGGTCTTAGTGTAACTAACACTCTCAATGTAAATTTGAAACTACCCGAGTAAAAGTGCTATTTCTTTGTCGCAATTTTTACAAGTACTGAAGGGACTTTTGTGTGACAAAAGTATCGAAGAAGTGCATTTATTTTTTAGTTATTTTAAGCAAGGATTTTTTATTACAAAAGTACCGGGAAAGTCTACATTCATTTTCTAAAACGTTTTTGCAATCCCTAAATAATGTTTGGAACAAAATTACCAAAAAAGTGCTGAGTATAAGTTTTTCAGAGATAATTACCGTGAAAACTTGCAAAAATTTGGAGAAAAATTAAATAGTACTTTTTAAAAATTAAGTGGGACTTTTTTTGTACTTTTGTGCTAAAACCTGCTCAAAATAAAAATAAACAAATTAAGTGTTGCATTTATCATCGATCATGAGAAATTATTGAGTATTAAGTCCATATTTGCACAGATAATTTGAATGGTATAGTAAAATATTGGTGTAGTTGAACCCAATTTTAGATTCTAAAGAAATATTCACTAGCAGCAATTATTTAAACTACATTGTAAGTTTTCATTTCATGATGAAGATCACCATGTATATCAATATCCAACCGATATTGTGAATGTAAAATATTGAATGTTCTGTTTCTCTTTTATTATTAACACCGATAATACAGGTATATTGAACAAGTTAATTTAGTGAAACAACCCGTGTAGAAATAGCCCGGTTTAACCCGACCAGAAGAAGGTTTTTGGCCAGAATCTGACCGGGTCAAACCGGGATACTAGTTTGTTAATTGCCCGGCCGGGAGCTGACCGAGTTCCCACCGGGACCCAGTCGGGCCAAAAATGGTACATAATAGAAGTATCATAACCTTAAAAACATCTTAAGAAATATTCACAAATGACTGCCGTAAGCGGGTCATTTGTAAATATCTGGCAAGCGAAAGACCAATTTTTTGTGTTTTTTTTTTTTATCAATTATGAAAGAAAAATTAAACTAATTTTAATTATATGGTTTCCCACTTTTGGTTCTGCGGTTTCCAGAATTGCCGTGACTGCGAAATCGTTGACCAACTTCTTTTTTATTTGCAAACATAGCTTCCCAGTGAAATTATACTGTATTTTTTTGTGATACGATTTTTGCTTATTTTTAATGTATTTATATATTATCTTAAAAAAGCAAAAAACGTAATAAGAAGAGAACTAACTTTTTCCGAACGAGGTTTTGAATTACGTTATCATGCTTGCACGTAATAACGATTCGGCGACTTCCGGAGTTTTTAATGCTAAAAACGCAATAAAACGTCAGTGGACGCCAGGTTATCCGTTGAGAAATTTGTTAAATTTAACAAAAATGTAACCAATTTTCTGGAGCGAGCGGATTATTTATAAAGGTAAGTGAATTATTTTGTTAATAAGTAAGCATTATTAATATTCTCTAACGTTAATGTTAAATCAATTTTCTCAACCGGTTTCATAGGTTAGGATGTCACGTGAAACCCCTGAAATTAATTTTATCACTTGTAAAAAAAGCTATGCAAACTAAGTTACGCTTAAGGCAAATTTGTTAGGTAATTTATTATTATGAATGCAGTTCTTAAATTGAAATTCCAACATCTTTTCACAGGAGGAAATAAGTGCTGACAAAGATTCTTATCTCTAAAAGTTGGTAGAATATGTTCGCTGTGGTAAAAAGGCTCCAGTAAAATGCTATCGAGGAGTCCAGTCAAAAACCGGTCGGATTCCGACCGGGTTACCCTATTTGTATCCGGGATCCGATCGGGTAACCCGGCCAGGAGCCGACTGGATACACTCGGCCGGGATGCGACCAGCGCAGCGTGATGAAACCAACCAGAATCCGACCGAGCAGCCTGACCAGATTCCGGATACAAGCAGGGCAACCCTGCCGGAATCCGGCCCGAACCCGGTCATAATTTCTACACGGGAATAAATATATTTTAAGTTAAAGCAACTCTAACCTATTTAACCTAATTCCCACAAAAAATTGCTGAAAACGTTTTAAAATGAAATTTAGAGGATCGTGAAGTTGTCACTCCAAATTTCAATCACTAATTCGACACCCGCTAAAAATACTCGAGTTACTCACTCAGTCCGTTTTAAAAATGCGTCACAATTTTTTTTTTAAATCACACCCAATTTTCGCGTTAAGTAATATTACCAAAATTTTTCACACTTGTTTGAATTCTCAATATTCAAGATGGAATCCATTCATTTCAGGGTTAGGGTATCGAAAAATTTAAATCAAGAACATTCTATTTTCTGCAGGCAAAAAAAATCGTAATAGTATATAGAAAATAAACAAGACGTAAATTTTCAACAGCCTTTTTATGATATGTTATTGTCAGTATTCGCAGGGAATCAAGAGTCTTGATAGCGTATGATTTTGGCTGTATAATGAAGATAAAAATAACTTTGCGGATGTGTTTTAAGTTCGTCGACCGAGTCGACGTTTGACGTCGGTAGCTGACGTAGAGTGCGCCACTTGGTTGTACATACTAACATTGAAGCTCGAATGAAAACGACCTCGATAACGATCAAGCCTGATCGACGTGGTTATTTATGCACTTTTTATATAACCGTTATACTACATATGGCCCATAATTTTTCTCAGAAAAATTTCACGATCACATCAATTGAAAATCCTCACAGAAGAAGCTAATAATGAATACAGCGCCACAGACTTCTCCAAAAGTGGGCCAGTTAAAATAGAACATCTTTCTTGCAATGCTTTTTACGAGACTATAAAAACAATACCATTCGTGAATGGATAAACAATGAGAAACAATTGTAAAAACTGGAGATTATTTTTCCTTTGAATGAAAAACATCAGAGATTTTGATGAAGCTTCTTGGATTATTTTTATTTTATTTAATCCTGTTCTGGTGTTCATTATAGATGATATAGAGATTTAACCCATTGGAAGTTAAATTAACGGTCGTCAAGGAACGCATCATATAAATTCTATTTCAAAGTGAAAATTATGTGGGAAGCGATCGTGAGGAGAAAGCTAAGCTTGAGTGATTTTCGCGGATAATCGAAAGAAATTGAGCTGTTAGGGATTGTTTGATCTTATCCAAGCGCTATTGCATCATTATGCGGTATTATCGGATTATCGCATTCGGAAATTGACGATTTATGTGAAATCAATGTTTGTATTCTCCATATTATTACCTTTCACATCAAATATTTTTTATGAACATAAGAAAGTAAATCAAGACAAAAATATCTCTATTCAGAAGAATTTCCATATCAATTCAAGTATTGAAACCCCGAGTGAAAGTCTAAAAATTGCTACTGCTAAAAGTGGATCACGAATTAGGGTATAAACCTTTTATTGGGATAATGAGAGACACTTTCTTGTCTTTTAAGGGCCGCGAGACCCATGGGTCCCCTCGAGATTTCTTGGGTCGGACGACCTTGCTTGGCACGTAGCAGGTATTATGCTTCAGAGGCCTTCAGATGCATTCAAGATTCAGTTGGAAAGAAACAAACTTCGAGAACAAGGGTCGCTAATGAATAATTCTGTGCTCGTGATTCATAGGTCGTTTCGTTTGAAAACGTGATTTATCTTAAAACTTGACACGAAGAAAGGAAAGATGTTACAGGAATTACAATCCGGTTTTTCTTAGGATCTCGATGAGCATGCTTTATATAAATCACAGAAATGTTGAGTGTTAAATAAGAGTTCCGCATCTATATGAAAACCGATGAGAACAAATTTGTTAACTAATTGGAGTTGAATTTGCATTCTCGGAAAATGAAGTTGCCGAAAGAATTCTAACTAGAGACCCTGAATCAATTTGTTAAAGACGAAGGACCGTCAATTTCAAGATCACTCGAGCCGAGATAAGCATCATTACCAATTGAAAGAAGCATGAACTATGGCGAGTCACATACTTGATCTTGACCGGTATCGTTCTTCATTCCGATCGATCAACAGAGACATTTCAAATTTAATCGTCACAATGAACACAATGTCTGTGATTATTTATGCCTGAAGTTATCTTCTTCACTGAATCTCCAATCGATGAATAGCTGTAGAACTAGTTTAGAGACAGTCACAGTGTAAAACAATATATTTACAGCTGATTTCTAATTCGACTTCAGGAATTGGCATTCATCCCGTTTCGAGGCTCTTAAGAATTAAGAAGAGCAGACGTCCTACAGGTGTCATGTAGGTTGACGCGTGACCAGATACCCACTACCCTTGAATTTGTGGAAAGGAGAGCAACTAACAGATAAAGCTAAAATCGAAAGTTACGGATACAAGACTAATTTTATTTGAGATACATCTGAACAATCTAATTTTCTACAGAAAGGCTTTTTAATATATTATATTCAAAGTCACACTTATTTAAATAGGTAGGCCTTCATCAGACATTCAATAACACTCTCTAACTAAAAACGATACAATCGAAAGTGAACGAGGTGAGTCCAATGCCAACTGGGCAACTCCTACGTATCGATATTTCAAGTGGACATACGACACAAGCGTTAATGGGTTAACGGGCTCGAAGAGATGACCCATATAACAAAATTGCGAGACAGAACTGGGTCCATTAACAAATTGTCACTTCTTTTTTGCAGGTTGGCTTTCCTCAGATTGAGGACAAATTCAAAAACATAATGACAAATTGCCTAACAAGAATAGGTTTAAGAAGGAAATCATAAAGAAAGAAAAGATAATGACAGATAGCAGTATTTTTCTTGGAACTTATGAACTGGGATGTAATTTTTGAATACATTTGTATAGACAGAGAGGCATTCGTCATGTCGATAGCTACCAATCGAACTTCAGCCTCATCGTCTAACATATTGCTGGTATCTAATTTCAGACGATAGAAATCTTAGACTGCTACATCTCCCTAGCGGCTTCTATTTGCCCACGTACATCCCAAGATAAGCACTTTATGGATAATCGAGCGTGGCAGCTTGTCAATGGCTTCATAACCACGGACTCGATGTCGATTGTACTGAAAAATCGGATTATTCAACCCGATTTCTATTCAGTCGTATGTACTTTCTAATATCAGAATAATCACGTTCTGACCCAGCTCTAGATACTTGAAATTTTGTCGCTCAAGCTATTTATGACTTTAAGCACACCAATATAGCATAATCTAGCATCTTCTAGATGCTAGGTTCAAAGGCTATCAACTATATTCAAAGATTTGTGGAATATCAGATAACTATAATGCGCCAGGGCTACTATTACTTATGTCATTTGTAATAAATTGAAGTGCTTTAAATTTGATCTCCTCAATTTGATGAAAAATGTAAGGGGAAGGAGTCTACCTACGTGCGCTGCAACACGTGAGAAACGTTGAATGGGAGATTAATAGCTGGTACCAATACAAAACAAGATTGCTACGATTCCAATTTTAGATTGAACATATTTCATCTCTTGAAATAAAAATGTTTTAAATTGGATGATATCAAGTTTGAAATGTTCAGCTTGGAACCCTTTCAAATGAAAAGTAATTTAATTCTGAATGTCTTGATCTAAAATATTTTCATTTTTAGGGAGTGACTATCGAAAACTACATTTGAAATTTTTCAAGCCGGAAAGATATTTTACGCATGTAAGTAAAGTTTTCAAGAATTTTTTTGAACTGTTAAATTTGCAGGTTCCACACGAATGGACCTGAAAATGTTACCAGCAGGGACCTACTTGGAGGTTCCACTCCTAGTCTCTCCCTGGCCAGAAAGGACAAGGAGACACTACACCCAAGTTTCGAGAGGCATTTGCATGCCTCTCTCTCTTGGAATGATTCCAACCTGAAATTTTACTTATTTAAAATTGTTAAAATTTAAATATAACTATTTATATTTGAATTAATGCAGTCTTTAGTTAAATCAGAGATGAAAACTGCAATCCTTATTTCATTCGAATTACCTTGGTTTGGAAACAGATCAATCCTTAAGTTTCAGAAGCAACTTTTGCGTCAAAAGTTTTTTGTAAATTTTCATATTTAAAAAAATATCTTCTATGTAGTGCACCTCATATGGAAAGGTTATTTTCTTAAATTTAATTAGACTAAATTCATTTAAAATATTTTTAAAGCATTTAACTACAATATATCCTACGTTACCGTTTCCTGAAATAGAACAATTTCTCATAAAACCTTGTTAAATGTAAAAATTAAATGTAAAAAATTGGTTCAAGCTATATACGAAAATTTTGATGCAAACTTGACTGAAAAGGAGATTTTAAATGTGGATGGTAATAAGCAGAATATTTTCAGAATCTGTACATCTAATTTTTCTTTTAAGAAAGTGGCTTTTAATTATGAAACGGTTTTAGAGTTATAGTTTGCCTTTAGACCCCCCGTCTAAAATTCTGAAAGAAGCCTTTACGTAATTAATGTAAGCTTCCTACTTAAAAAATAATTTATTAGCATAAAATTGAATAACATGGTTTTGTGGGTACATTCTTTCGTTTTTTATTGAGAAGCTTGTATTGAGTGGAATAACAGGTCCATATTCGTGTTGTGCTAATGACGAGATTAACCAGTGGTTACGTGTCGTTCGATTGGGGAATGCATAAACAACGGTTTGAATCGGCTAGACTGTACTGCAGCACGGGATTCAGAATGTGCATTTTTTTTATATTGTTCTAGTTTCCGTAACAAAAAGTAAGGGCAGAAAGAAAAAAGCGTAAGAGGAAAAGAAAAACATTAGATCAAAGTTTGTAAGGTTTCACTGAGTGAAGGATTGCTCGGAATCAAAGAATTGTATATTCTGTGAAAAGTGTGAAACTTATCTACGCGCACGCGTCCCACCAAATATTTTTGGAAAGTGGGAATGTGAAGTTCGATTATAAACATTAGTCGAACTGGATATTTTCTATTTTTAATTTGACAAAAAAATAGCTTACTTTATTCTTCAGACAGAATAGTATTATCTTAACAATGATTATGGCTAGTTTCATTTTTCGAAAAGTGAATATCTAAATTCTAACCATCGTCTGTGAATGAATATGTATGCTGCTTTTTGTTTTGCTATCGGCCGTGCTCGAAGAAATTGCCTATTTAATTCGCACACGCTTCAAGCGTTTGCAACGAGCTTCTCCCACTTAGTGTGCGAATCGAGCACTTCGCGTGTGCTACATCGCAAGTAACTTTAAAAAAAATATTTTTTTGAATATAGTTATGACATCTAGCTTGGTTAAGTCTCAGTTGAAATTTTTAATCACTGCGACATATTGTTTATTTGGTTGCCTTTTATTGCCAGATCATTTTGGACTTACAAATCAAGCGGATTACCAATATTCAGGATAATATTCTTCAGGAATGTTAAGTTGGCTTTTAAGGCATGGACATCAAACACCTATTCTGTAGCAAATCTGCATCTGGTTAACCAGCGGGCTCCCACTGTAAGTCTCATAAAAAACAAATGTCAAATCAGTCCTCATATATTATACTAAATGTGGAAAGAAGCATCGCTTGCGAGAAACGCGCTATTTTGGAAAATTACTTGCGGCGCACATGTTGCTTATGGGTCAAGAATAGGCATTAATTCAATTGACCTTGTATGACAAGGTTCATAGAATTTTACTCTTGCAATAATTTGTACTTAGTTTTTTGGAAAACTATTCATGAAAGTTTTCATTGACGCAGATGAGCAGAAGGATAAAAAACCGTCTCGTACCGATTTTTGGCAGGGGGCATTTAGACTTTCGAGAACACTATATGTGGAAATTTTCAAATCCTAATTCGATACTTCACACATGCGATTGTCCATCCGACTTTGGTAGCCTTAATTTGCGACGCAACGCGCAGGCGTACGCAACAGGGTGTGCATACGTTTGCTGCTAGACTCGACTTTGGCTCAACATGGTCTTTCCACACATGTTAACGCAGCAACCTGTTGCGGTCACAACATTCCACGAAATGTCTGACAATTATACTCTAGAAGAATTTTCATCTCTAAAGATTTCACCAGACTACCTGATAGACTTTTTCGATTTATAAATTTTCTGATAAATTTTTAATTATACTTTGTTTATTGAATTATCCAAATTAACAACGCAGTGCAAAAATAGAGCCTGATGTTATTAATTGCGATGTCAGAACTATATTTAAAAAAATATTTTTTCTGATTCTGAGCAACCCTTTATTGAGTGAAGCCTTACAAACTCTTTTACGTTATTCTGCATTCTTTTATTCTTTCGCTTGTTCCTTTGTGTCCATGTTTTTTGTTACAGAAACTGTGACAATTTGCTTGAAGAAGAACATGAATACTCTAATGCTTCAGCAGATTCTAAAGCTGAATTCGATTCAAAATACCTACTACTTTCAAAAAATTTCAATAAAAACTACCATCAATATCGAAGGAAGGAACGCGCAGAAGAGAATATTCGACTTCCACTTTTCTTTCAATTGAAATTGAATCTTCACTCTTTCTCATTGTATGAAGTTCAAAGAATTCAGAATAGCTTCTGAAAGAACGCGGAAAGCAGTACTTCATAGAATAGAATCATGACAAGCCTTTCATATTTTATCTATAAGAAACAATTTGTTCCCTTGAAAATAAAAATAAAAACGAGAAGAAATTTAATTACTTCTTTGGAACAGTATTTTTCAAATTTTCCTCTACTTTACACATTCCTATAGCTTATACAATCTACACTTTATACATATATCTCATAAGTACTTGTTATCAAAAAAAATAAATATTTATCTTGACATAAGGAGCTTCTAGAATGAGAATCATATCCTCAATACATTTACCTTTGCTGATTTTCTTATTCTTCAGTGTAGAATGTACATACGTGCATTAGTTGGATTTGAGATTTGATCTCGGGATGATAGGGTCCCGATGAGAAGGTGGATGATAGCGGAAATACAATTACGTGGGTCGTGGGTCGTAGCAGCCAAAGTCTATCAGTTCCTGGTGGTTCTCCATTGGTTAGGATTTCCGTGGGTGAGATGTACCAATGGCCCTATGCATGCATCCACACCAGCATTGCTCACAGTTGGCCGATACGTAATTCTTCCCAACGTTATAAAGAAACAGCTGATGTAGGTGTAAGTAATATTTATGTATGAGGTTGTATGCACAATTTGCAGGGTATGCACATAGGATATTGCTATTTGTTGCAATACGTGTCAACTAGGGGACAAGATGCCGTTAGACGACATAGACTCCAGTAACACACATATCGAACGATTCTACTCTGGAATCTCGTCCTCTTAGAGGAATTAGTCTTGAACAAAAAAAAGTTACGAACCATCTTACCTGTTCTCAGACGTCAAAGTAGGGTATAAGAGAAACTAATTATAATTCTCTTTTATTTAATACTGAAATAAAGAACCCTACTCATTTTTTTCCCGCAGTGTCCACATTGGTCCACATTAGTTATTGCTTAAATCAATTACTTTAAAAGAAACTGAGCTGCTTCTAGCAAAACTCAAATTCCTAATTGTGACATCTGGAATTTTAATTATTCCTATACGAGGCATCTTCGGTTCCTTTTTTTTTGGAATAAGGAAAGATATATCTTCCTGAAACATCTGTTCTTTTAAAGGAAGAGCTGTATTATCGAAAGTTAACTCTTCAAATAACAGAAAATACTTCAGATAATTTCTGACTAGATGGTTCTGTGGCTCCATTACCTGTGGTGCTAAGTGAATAGATCTTTTTTCAGACAAAATTTAATTAAAAAATTTTTTAAGTTAACTTGATCGATAGTGTTGATTTCTCTTTTCTATCGGTTATGTGGTTCGATTATTCAGTCGAGCGAAGGGAGTAGATCTTTTTTCAGAAAAAAATTAATTTTCAAATCTGTTCTTTTTCTGAAAATATTGGATTTTTATCATTTTCAATGATTAATTATGACAAGGTTATTGCAAATCAGATTCAATGTAGAGTATCAGCTGTTCTTTTTTTGTTGTAATTTTGTGATATATAATCATTTTTGAATTAAGTTGGGATTAATATAACTTAAAATAGGTAATTATGTAATCATCATTTGAGTCTTAATGTATACAATTATAGTTTTTTCAACAGTACTCTTATAGATGATAAAAAAGTAAAGAAGCATATATTTCAAGAATAACCAGATGTTCTATTAACGAAAACTGAGGTAAAGTATACTAAAATCTTGATTTAAGTAATTTTTCACACGTATCACACTTATCCGTAATGGCGAAAACTTTTAACACACGTTGACAACATGTTGGCATGTTGCTGGAAAATCGTTAACAAACTAACAAGTAAAATAAAAAATATTTCTTCATACAAATACTTGTTGATTAAAGAATGAGAAGATTAAAAGCAGAAAATTTAAATTGACAACAACTTTTTAATATTTAAACGAATTTAATCATTAAATTCTGACTTTTAACTATTTTTTAATTAATAGGGTGACTTTTGGGTAGCAGAATAAACTTAAAATATATTTTCAGTGTCTCTTTCTTGTGATACTTTAAAAATTGACAACCATTGTTAGTTATTTAAAGAATGTTCATGAACACATGCATAGCTTGACTACTATCCTTTAATGAAAGGGCTTAATTTTGGTCCGGAATCGACTAAAAATTATTACACCATTAAGCCATTTCCCTTTCGGGGTTGGCGTGACTCACTCGGTGGGGCGAGGAGTAATGTAGGGAAGGGATAGAGAATTTTCAGATTGATCCAGAATTCTCGTGTTATTTATGTAAATAACACGATCGTTCCGCAACACTGCTCTGACCCAGGTTGCTGATCAATCTCTCTAGCAATCACCCCAAGTGAAAATCCTCACAAAGACGTTATGTAAGGTTCCCCACTTGGGTCCATTAGTGGCCAAAGTCTTTTGTTTCAGACATCATTCACTCTACCGACACTCTTTTTATTAACTATTTGCCGCCATACTTTCCTGTCCTGGCATACTTCTCTAGCTTCTTTTATGTCCATACATTATTTCATGCAGACTCTCGTGTTTCTGTGACTTCTTATGTCTCTTCTAACTAGGGTCTCATTCATACATTCTAACCATTCTTTCCGCGGTCAACCTCTGGGCACGCTGCCATTTACTTTACCTTGATACAGTCGTTTCGTTAGTCGTTCATTTGGCATTCTCTCAACATGCCCGAACCATCTTAACCGATTTCTTTCCCATGTGTCTACTATCGTCTCTTCTGCACCACATTCTTTTAGAGTTACCTCGTTACTTATTTTGTCCATCACAGTTTTCCCGCATATTATGCGCATGAATCTCATGTCAATTGCGTTAATTTTACTCTAATCTTTTTCTTGATAAGTCCATGTCCATGTGAAAAACACTTTTGCCTATTCATTGTAAAATAATCAAAGTGTGCATTCTTTTATAGTAATTAATAAATAGTTTAAAATAATTGTCCTTTTGCAAAGCATTACAACCAAAAATTATTGGAACAAATTATTTAAAGATTGCTAAATCGCGTTTATTTTCAATTAATCTCAATCGAAAATTAATTTGTTTCACATTTTATACCCAGACTATGGATTTCAATCAGCTAAACATTGCAAATCCCGAAAAACTGCATTTTCATGAATTTATTAATAATATTATATCTTAAACACGAGAGCCTGTAAAAGGACGGTTCTTTTGGCAATCTTGCTCCTCTTACTAATTATTTAATTAGAATTAGTTATTTTCACTCACAATAAGTGAAAATAAATGGAGTGATAAGATCCTTCGAGGCGGATCCAAAGCTGTTGTAGACGCGGCTTGAAGTATCATTTTCTCGGAGGTTAATAGAATCTTTTGATCAATTTTTATAATTAACTAATTAATTCATATGTTATAGTTATTAATGTATAATGTAATGGTGAATTAATCGGACCTTTTTTTAATATAAATCTCGAATATCAGACTTTTAGATATCTGGTTTTCTCTGAGATTCTGAGAAGCTGATGGTTAGTTTAATGATTGGAATATTCTTGATGTAACATACGAAGTGCACGCGAGGAATGACGTACACAAATTCTCGCACGTAAAGCCTTGCGGAGCAATTTGAATAGATATTACTCGTACAGCGCACCCTCGCAAACGGATCAGCCTCTGTCAAGATATAAGTATTACCAACATCAGCCAAGTTAGCAGTATTCCCCCATCAAATGTAAAAGGAATCTTTTGAGTAACTGGAGAACATGTGCATTATAAAATGAAGATTTTATATTTTATTGCCTTCCGCCTATTGCAATTGAAGCTAATAATACACTACTGTCTGTGAATACGATGTGAAAGATTACCTTGATAATTGCGAAAGTAGGCTTTAACTTCAGTTATACCATATATTAGAAAACTTTCTTGATTAGTGTACTCTAAGGAAGGATAAGTTTATATCAAGGTAACTTTATCATAAATTTAATACAGGGTTGCTACAAGTCAGGGAATTCCAAAAAGTCAAGGGATGCGGGAAAAACCTGACAGAGTTAGGGAGTTTTCGATAAAGTGAAGTTGGAGTTCATTTTATTATTTTCTTGAAAATTCAAAAATTCGGTGAAAAAATTATCTTTTGTGGTTGATAATTCAACTGTTTGGTTGAGTATTCGTGTTTTTAGATTAAAAACTGATCTATTTTAATTTAAAATTAATAAATTCTTTGTTGAAATATCAACGATTACATTTTTCGTTGAAGATCATCTTTTTTTGTTTATTTAAAATTAAAATTTTTTGCTAAATTTTTGTTTGGTTGAAGTTTAATTTTTTTTATCTGAAAATTGAACTATTTCATAAAAGTATTTCTATTCCGCAGTTGAAAATTAAACTATTTGGTTGAAAATTCCTGTACTTTATTGAAAAAATTTGTTTGCGGTAGAATATTGTCTTTCTTGGTGGCTAATTTATATTTTTAGATAAAAATTAATTTCTTTGGTTGAAAATTTCTTAAATTTAAATATTTGGTAGATAGTTCATGTCTTTCGTTAAAATTGAACGTATTTCGTTATAAAACTTATTTTAATCATTTCTATGGTTATAAATTTATCTTCTTTAGTTAAAAATCAAAATATTTTGTTGACAATTTGTCTTTTTTGTATAAAATGTATCTTTTACTATTTGATTACAAGATTATTTTACTTGGTTGAAATGATTTTTCACTCAATACTTGCCTATTCTAGTTTTGTTAAAAATTCATTTCATTGGCTACAAATTTAAATGTGTTGGTAGAAAACTGATATTTTTTGGGTTGCAAAATCAACTATTTCAAAGGAAATTCGTATTGTGCAGATATCAACTATTACACTCTTTGTTGAGAATTTACTTACTTTTATAGAAGATCTATCACTTTGTTCAAAAATTGTTTTAAATAAAAATTCAATTCTTCCATTTTTTGGTTGAAAATTGATCTTTTTTAACCCGCATGTATCTTACATATGTCTTGCATAATATTTGGTTGATGCCTCATAATATTCTGTATAACTGTAGGTATTAAAAGTGTGTAAAATAAATTTAGAAACATTTTTCTGCAATAAAATCATTGAACTCCTAGATGTCAGTTTGTTTTTATACCTAAACGAAAGATTTAGAGCGGGCAGGGAAATTGAAAAATTTACGAGGAAGAAATCAGAAACTTTTAAAATTAGGATTTCGTAGCAATCCTGATTAATATTGAAAATCTATTTTGGCCTCTTACTTGTTCCGAAAACAAAACCCAAAACTTAAATTATGATAGAAACGTTCTTCTAAAGTGAAGAATTGAAGAAGCGTAATGAGGTTGCAATAACAGCTTGAGATAACTCAGAAACTAATATTCATAATAAAGCATAATAATTTAGTGCATTATTCATTAGGAAACTTCGAAGCCAATAATATTATTCCAACTCGTTTTAGACCATGATTGTTTTGCATAGTTTGTGATGCTAAAATTAATTATGAATTCGTTGAAGCGGGATTTGAATTTTTGGTTTTCAATCACTGAAAAGGTAAATAAATTACAGTTCGTTTTAATAAAAAGAGAAAGGAGTATTGTGTTTCTTGTTTCATTAACGAAGCGTGTACGAATTTCAATGGCCCGACTTAACTTATCGAGATTTTGTTTTTTATGAGGGAGGCTTGGAAATACAGGCAGACTTTCACTCTTGACATAACCTTAATAATCCTATTTTCTGATTTTATATCACCTTTCTCCCGGCTTTATCGATTTTTTTTGAATCGCTTCCTCACCGCATCGTAAACATTAAAATGAGCTCGTATTTAATAAATAAAAAAGCGTAAACACTTCCTCTCTTTAAAGTGGTCTAATGCATTAGTAATAAAGAGGATCTATTATTGTTCGGGAATTTTAATTGCAGGAATTCCAGAAGAGGTGGAAAAAAGCGAAAAATAATGTGAAACGATTCAGACTTACTATTGTATTCATAATAGTGCTTTGTGTGTTGAATTTTTGAATAACAGAGTCACGTGACTAATTACATAAGTAGTTTATATTCGCTTTGTAGTTTGAAAAATATAAATTTTTTATTTAATTTTTAGAAGATGGACTCAAAATATATAAGGGCACGTCTGTCTGGCTTATTTAAGTTTATATCTTCTTCAAATATTGCAATTTTATTAATTTTTTATTTTTACTGTAACTGAGGAACAAACTTTAGAGCCATAGTTTGAATTAAAATAATAATATATAAACTGTTCAATATTTTGAATAATTTCTCCAAATTTCACTACAATATATTTATTTTTCTAATGATAAAGCACCGAAATATTATAACATATCATAATTTGTCACCTTAAACATTTGTTTTTGTCCATCTACACCACCTTTTGTTGTTCTTGTAATGAAAAAAAAACCAATTGATTTAGAAAATAAACCCCAGACATTACAAGTGGCAAAATATGTTTTTCAAATGAAAAATTAACAAGCTGAAATAATAATTTTTAAATCAAATAGTATTAACAGTAAGGATAACAAGTTTAAAATGAAAAAAATAAAATAAAGAATTAAAAAGATGAAAGTCTCAAGTAAAATTCGTCGGAACCGAAGCATAATGCATTGGAGCAAATAACCAAACCTGAAAGCTTTCTATTTGGAAACTACTCAATTTTAAAAGCTTTTAAAGTAGGAAATAATTAAATGTTGAAGTAACCATATCAGAAACTTTTTAGAATCTAAAAAAAAACGAAATTAAAAAGCTTAAAAATTCAAAGCTTTAAAATGTTATATTTCTCAAATATTTTGTATCTGCTTGGATGTACGAAATTGTTCCAAAGGCTTCTCTATCGATAATAATCTAAGCTAAGCTGCACCTGGTTCAATTATACCCAGATGGGTTCCGTCGTACTAGATGAAATATATATTTATGATTGCCTTCTCTTTCGTAAGAATATTAATGTTAAACAGACTTATCAAACCAAAGATTGCCATTAAAAAGTATTCCGAAATGGAATTCCTAACAATCAAAATTTTCATGATAAAAATAGAATTTCCATAATGGTGAAAGACTGATAATTTTTGCATTGCTTTGGAATTTGATTGAAAAAAACCTGGAATCTGTGTATCAAAGAATAAAGCCAAGTATGAATAGTAGAAAATTTACAAATAAATTTGTTTAAAAAAAGGAATGAGCTCAATAACTGAGTTTAATCAATAATTTTTTTGTTTGATAAAAATAAATTGATATTTTTTAACGAAAAAAAGTGTGGTGACATAAGAATAAAAATAATAATTTATTATGCTATTGGGCCGCCAACTGTTTTCTTTTTCTTTTTTGTTCCTATAAAATATAAATTTGTTTATCAAACAAACAAAATTATTTATTAAACTTATTATTTTTATTTCACAACTTTGATTAACTTTCAGATAAATAAATAAAACATTAAAATTCTTACGCGTACTTTGCGAAGTTTTTTTCACACGTAGTTTTTTTGGAGGGGATTTCAGTCATTTCTTTAGTAATAAAGAAAAATTCACAAACAGTAATAACCTTTTCTGACAACATTTCTATAAAATTGAAATCTACAAGCTTCAAGTAATATCATTCAAACTAACAAAATAACTATTGCCAACCATTTTATCCAATAATCTGGTAAAAATCAGTATAATTTAGTCCATCATACGTTTGTGTTTGCATACTTTGAAAATTGTTAATTTTTAAAAATAAAATTTATCGTAATCGCACAGAAAAAACAAGTATTTTAATTTTGATTCAGGCCACTTTCTTACTAACTCATTTTTATCATTTTTTGCGGAAAAACGACAGGTCGAAATCGACTGATTGATTTTTTGTTAAAATTCGTTATTTTTTTAAAATAAAAATTTCATTAAAATCAATGTATTTCAAATACATTAAAATTACTTTTGGAATATGATAACATCTTTCTAAAAAGAGTTAAAAGTTAGTTTGGTAAAAGCGCCTATGCTGTACCTTGTTCTGCACTTTAAAAAATATGTTTTTAACTCTTCCTTTCTCGTGAATGTATTTCAAAATAAGGTGTGACTGTAAAAGTTTGATAATTTTAGGAATCAAACTATAGCCTGCAGAAGAGTTTTGAGGCTTTTTTATTAATTGAGTTATTTCAATTTTATTGTTTATAATCATTATTTTAAAAGGTAATAATTGCAGGGAGCTATTTTATTTTTTTATTTTTTCATTTACCATATTTTGATCTTTTTAGGATTTCGTAGATTCGGTCGGCTGACCATCCGTCCAGCGGAAATTAGTAGAGGAGTAGCAGGTAAAGTTAAAACGTATTATGAGAGAAAGGAAAGGAGGGGAATAGAGAAAGTGGGGGGGAAATGAGGAGGGGTAACTAGGGGAAGTGAGGGGAAATTAGAAAAAAGAAATAAAGGAAGTGAGTGCAAATGATGGGATGTTGAGGAAACGATGGCCGGAAAATAAGGAACAAATTATAGGAGGAGAAATATGGGGATAAGAGTGGAGGGGAAACATGGGGAAGTGAGGGTAAATTAGGAACAAGAAATAAAAGAAGTGTGTAAATGACGGGATGTAGGGGAAATTACTATAAATGAGTATGAATAGGTGAGGCAAAGTGAGGACTGGAGAAGGGAAGTAGGGGAAGGTTAGCTGGAGAAGAAAGGGAAGGCAGAAGTAGTGGTGGAAGAAGTAGAGTAAGGAGGACGGGTGAAATTAGGGCCGGGGAAGTAGGGAACGTAGGAGGAGTAGGGGGGGGGGGTGCGAAGGGAAGGTTTGAACGATTTAATTCACGTCTTAAGAGGCTACGAAACTCTTTTTTGTAGACTGATTTTTTTAGCACTTGGCGGCGATTCGCTGCTACTAACCCTGATGAACTTGAAAGTATTTAAACCTAATTTGAAAGGTTTAATGATGCCATATTAAGAACTTGTTGAAAATTCGGCTCGCTACGCGTGATCAGGTTTACTTTCTTGATAGCACATAACAATCAAATTTGTTCAAGCATGACATCATCAGCGTCAAGATATGTCTCAGCAATGACCTAGCAACGGCATTTAAATACGATTAACGCTCCATAATGTATGCTTTTCAAGTGAGGGATTATCCATTGGAATTGTCCATGAACGGAGGCTTGGTTTGCCAATATGCTTTCTGTACTGCACGCGTCGGGATTGTGTACACGTGTGTACTGTGTACCCTCCAAACTCTAAACTCTATGGTGTATGTATAGGGTAACATGGCACCTAAACTCAGCTGCGTAAACCCATTGACGTGTTAGTATCCATAATTGCATATGCCTCGCCAAACGGTAACTAATTACTCTATAAGATTTAGTGCACGAAGAAGCTATTTTTGTAAAAATATTAATATTTTACTCGAAAAAAAACTTTAGAAATCTCGACTGAAATCTGGAAATCGTTTGAAAGCATTATTATTTTTTTCTCTGCTTTCAAGGAACTTCTCGTTTTTCATTTAAATTCTAACTGAATTAATCGAACCGAATATGAAAAACCAACCATTTGTTGTGAAGAGATTATTTTTCTTGTTTTAAAATGTTACTATTATAGTTTGGGTTCGAAATTCATCTCGTTTAATTGAAAATTATACTATTTCGTTGAAAATTTAATTATGTTGTTAAAAATGCAACTATTTTGTTAAAGTCACAGTTTTTCTTCAGAAATTCCACTAGTTTGTTGGAAGTTGAGCTACTTTGTTCAAATTTTTTTTTATATAGATTGTTTCAATTTGTTTCAATTTGTTTCAATTCTGGTTGAAAATTTCTTAAACATGTTTCGTTGAGAATGCATATTTTTTATTGGAAAAACAAACCACTTAGTTTAAACTCGAACTACTTTCATGAAAGAGTATTCTTTTGGTTGAAGATTATTTCTTTTAGTTGAAAATTATAATATTTGGTAGTAAATTAACTTTTGTGTTAAAATTTCATATTTTTGGATTAAAAATTAAACTCTAATTTAGACAATACGTCTTTACTGTGCAAATTCAACAATTTGGCCAGAAATTAACCTTTTTTTATCATATTTTGATTGATTATATTTGAATGATTATATTTTTGTTGAAAATTAAAATATGTTGAAATTTTTTTTGACTAATTGAATAATACTTGAACTACTTCTTTGAAAATACACCTTTTTAGTAGAAAATTAACTTGTTGGTGAAACATTTTTTTTCAGTTAGAAAGTTCAAGAATTTTGTTTAAAATTCGTGTAGTTTGCTGAAAAATTGTCTTCTTGGTGGAAAATTCATCTTTCTGGTTGAAAATTTAACTATTTAGTTTGAAATGAATCTTTTTCGGTTCAAAATTCTACTGCTTGGTCGAAATTTTAACTAATTTCTTAAAAATTAATTTTTTTATGGTACATTTTTTTGTTTGAAAATTTAATTGCTTTGTTGAAGATTCTTTTTCTTTAGATATACTTTTTACCTAAACATCAACTTTTTTGTTGAAAATTTATCTTTTCTGCCTCAAAAGTCAACTGTTTTCTAAAACATTTGAGTTATAAGTATGAAAACTTAATTATTATTTTATGAAATCGCCTTTTTCATCGAATTCAACGGTTGAGAATTCGTTTTTTGCTGTTGGTAAGTACGAGTACTATTGCATTTTTGGTAGAAATATCATCGTTTTCATTTAAAAATTCATCTTTTTTGTTTAAAAAATACCCGTTTTGTTCAAACATTCGTCATCTTGCGATTGAAAATTCTACAATTTGGTTGCATATGCCACTAGTTTTGGTTGAATTTTAATCTTGTTTGTTTGAAAATTGGATAAATTGGTTTAAAATGCATCTTTTTATGTTAAAAATTGAACTATTTTGTTACAAAATCAACTATTTTGTTAAACATTTAATTATTTTGTTGTGAAATAAAATATTTTGTGAAAACGATATTTTTTGGCCGAAAATGAACTATTTTGTTACAAATGTCTGCATTTTTTATTAAAAATTCATCTTTTAATAAAGAAAAATCATATTTGTTGGTTGAATACTCATTTTTGTGGGTTGAAATTAATTTGTGTGTGGAAATTTTAGATGTTTTCGAAAGAATTCTTTCTTTTGGCTTGTAAGTTTATCTATTTAATGAAAAGTTGAACTATTCTATTGAAAACTCATCTCTTTTGCTTGAAAGTTCAACCACTTTATTTTTAATGGAACTATTTGAGTAAAAATTAATTTTTTGTGGTTGAAAATTCATCTTTTCCGATTCAAAATTCATCTCTTTTGGTAGAATATATTCTTTGGTGATAAATTCACCTATTTAATTGAAAATGCAATACATTTCGATATGAAATCTTTAAGGAATTTAAAGAATTTCATATTGAATTCAATATGGTAACTACACATTAATTTTAATAAGAGGAATCTACGCTCCTATTATTTCTCTATTTTCGTGAAAATCACCCTATTTCCCTTATTTTGCGAGCTAATATTTTAAACTGTAAAGTATGATATTTCAATATTTTTAATTATTTGAAATGCCAACGAGTAGGACGTTGGGTACTTCAAAAATATTCAAAAACTTGTAACTTTTTTGGAAGGTCACCAAGCACCATTGGAAGTTTGCACCTGGAATACGTTATTAGAAATGTAACAAAGTGCAAACTTCACATGGTCCTTACCCAGTTCTTATTCTCACGTCTTTTAATCAAACGAATTAATTAATCAAGTATCTTTTATCTCTGCAATTGGAATTTTACTTCCTTATAAAGACTGTTATGTAGAAGAATTTTCAGCACTCAAAAAACTATATGTCAGAGTAACCAGAAATCTTGTTGAATCAACCAGATTTTCTGATTACTTTAACCAGACTTCTGGTTAATTTAATCAGAATTCTGGTTATTCTAACCAAAATAAAATTGTAAGGGCATATTTAACCAGAATTCTGGTTGATTTAACCAGACATTTTGTCGAGTGAGAGATGCGTCACTAATGCTTTATCCATAAACCGTTTCTAAATTTTCCTAAACAGGAACAGACATTTTAGCAACGGTCTCAGAAAATTCTGTTATAATTAAGTAGTTTTCAGTTACTGTCACACTATAATTTATATTGTTAAGACAAACATATAGTGATAATTTATATTGAAATTAATGACCCTACGAAACGATTCAAAATTACAAATATAACCTATCTAGCTAAGAGGGCGTCACTTGACGCCAATCAAATAATACCTGAATTAATTATTAATTAATGAGGCTTTTCCTGGTCACTTGGGGTTCTGATGTAAGTTTTTAGAAGTATATTTACTATGCAATGATTGCGGTAGCTTGTAACTATTTTATTGCAAAGATAATTCGCTCACCAACTGAACTTCTAGGTCGTTGCCTTTTTTTGAGACATTTTTTTCACTTTCTTCTTCTGGTGCAAATTTAAAATCCTTTTCATGCTTGAAATCATTCAATTTCGGAAAAAGAGGTTCACTGCATCGTTATAATTCAACAGAACCTTTTGCAGTGCTTTACCGCCCATGACCATAACAACCACCATGTTTTGTCCGCTTCGAACGCGATCAAAAAGCGAATTTCGTTTTCGACAACCTAATTTCGTAGATTTGAGTTACTTTATTATCCTAAATGTGTTGGAATTTTCCGAATATTTCCAGCAATGAAGGAAAAAAGAAATAAGTGACAAGTCAGGAAATGTGAGTAAAAAATAAAAAGTAAAAAAGAAAGTCCACTTGACCAACACACTCGTCGGTATCTGCATCGCGAATGGCGGTTTCTTGCGTGCGTTCGCGGCTGTTTATTGCGACCATAACAATGATTTTATGCTCAGCACTAGGCGCGCGGCACGAGTGTATATTTTATTACTCAGTAAATGGTGAACATCGAAAAAACGCGCGAGGTATTTCGACGAGGTTCAGAGTGCACGTGCAACTGTGACAGACGATCTTGAACTTTGTACTCTTGTACGTCGCTTAACCCCTGTACTTATCGGTCGATTCATCGATCCTGCATCTGACACTCTTTCTTGAGAGCCAACATTAGGCTGCATCGATAACGAACCCTGTTGTCCACTCACCTCTAAATACCAAATCTTCGATCGATCTTTCCAGACGTCCCTTACACACTTTCGACAGATTTTTTTTAATTTTAATTTTTTTTAAATACCCCTTTTGTGTAGTATCATAAAAAGGGTGTCCAGCGGAGACCTAAGATGGAATCCATCTACAATTCCCGCAGGCTTCTTGAAAATTCTAGTACAAATTTGATTTTAAACTATTTTTCTTTGATAGACAGGTGTACTAAGGCCCAGGGAATTTGAAACTGATAAAAAAAAGTTAGGAAATTCTACGGAGAACCTGACAAACTTAGAGAATTTTTCGATAAACTGAAGTTGAAGTTAACTTGATTGTTTTTTTATTCTTAATTCAACAGTTTTGTTCAAAGGTTCTTTTTGGATCAAAATTCGTCTTTTCTGGTTGAATTCTATTCTATTACATTACATTTTTCGTTAAGAATTCATCATTTTTTGGTTAAAAACTCAACTACGTAATACATACTTACTGGAAAGTGGAACTACTTTGTCAAAAATTCATTTGTTTGACGATTTATCATTTTAGTTTAAAACTTTTTTTCTTGAACATTTAATTTTAAGAAGTTAAAAAATGATTTTTTTACTGAGAATTCAACATGTTTGGTTGTAAACGTATCTTCTTCAGTTGAAAATTCAACTATTTGGTTGAAAATTCCTGTATTTCTTTGGAAATCAATCCTCCTTGTAGAAGATTAACCTTCTTGGTTGAAAATTCATCTGCTTAATTGTAAATTAGTTCGTTTAAATTAAAAATTAATTTTCTTAACTGAAAATTCAACTATTCTATTTTTGGTTGAAAAATATTATCTTTAGTTGAAAATTTAACTTTTTGGTTGAAAATTCTTGCATTTTGTTTAAAATTCCTGTAGTTTGTTGAAATTTCGCCTTTTTTGGTAGAATATTATTTTCTTGAAGACTAATGCTTTTTGGCTGAAAACTAATGTCTTCGGTTAAAAAATAACTATTAGATATAAAAATTAAAATGCTTTATTGAAATTTCATGGATTTTGTTAACAATTATTCTTTTTTGTGGAAAATTCATCTTGTTAATTGCAAATTTACCTGTTTGGTTGAAAATTAGTGGTTTTTTCCATTGAAAATAAATTTTGCTAACTGAAAATTTAACCATTATATGTTTGGTCGAAAACATATTTTCTTCAGTTGAAAATTCAACTATTTTGATACAAATTAATTTTTTCTGTAGAAAGTTAAATCTCTTGGTGACTAATTCATCTTTCTGGTTGAAAATTAATTTCTTCGGTTTGAATATTTATTATTTTTATCAAAAATTGACTAATTACATTAGTTAAGAATTTGTATTTTTGTAGAAAAGTAATACTTCGAATTAAAAATTCAACTTCGTGGTTAAAAATTCATTTTTTTTGTGGCAGATTAACCATTTTAGTGAAATATTTCATCTGTTTTATTTAAATCCTTTACCAAATAAAAAATTTAAATGTTATATTTGAGAGTTTTCTTCTTATCAAAATACAAGAAAAAATGGACTAATTTGAAAGAATGAAAACCCGAAAGGAAACGTATTTTCCACACAAAAATTAAGGAGTTGAAAAAAACAGATAATTATCTTTTTTTTATTCCCACCAATTCATAAATTTTTCTTGAGCATTTTTAAAAGCTGAAGCTGCAAGGTATTCGAACGACCTTTTAGAACTAGTTAGAGAAAAAACTTCAAAAAACTGAAAATGAAATATGGAACACTGGATTCCTTTGTTCTTTTCATGCCTTAATCTTGTACATGACATTCACATTTTTTTTCTAATGAAACAAACCCTTGAATTTTAAATAAATGTTAAAATGCAAACATCAGTTTTTCCTGCTGATGATTAATGCGCGAAATGAGAAAAGTTTGAACATTCTTTCTTCACTTTAGCAAGACATTTAATCAATATTCTGTAGAATATAATGGGAAAAAGGGAACACGGAAAGCCATGCATAAGTTTGCAGAAAACTTATAATCGGGATAAATAATCCGGCAGAATACCTGTTCTGCATTCTCTATTTAAAGAAAATTCCGCTACAACAATGAAAAGAAAAAAAAAATTAAAGTCAATACAAAATAGAAAATGAAGTAATAATATTGTAAAATTCAAATAAGCATAAAAGTAAAAAAATTAAAATATGGCAAAGAAGAATTATTAGGACAGGAAAGAAAAAAATAAAAGAAACTAAAAAGCTTTTTAAAGATTAGATAGAAGAGAGGAACTATAGAAAGTGGATGTAAAGCAAATGAAGTCTGATTCTGATTTATTGCCAGATTAAACGACAGAATAGATATCACTGATGTAATGACGAAAAAAACGAGATAAATCCATTTTTAGAAAAAATTGAGATAATGATTATTTATTTTTGTATAGAATATCATCAATTCGATTATTAAACATAACGGAAAAAATATTTCTTCTCGATCCTAACGTGTAATCACAAACTTAAAGGAATGATGAAAAAATTCAATTTGCGGTAAAATATTCCTTACGTAAATAGGTCAAATTTTCTGAATATGTAAGCACTTTTTAAACTTTATAAATACTTTTCAATGTTTCACGCATAATATATAATTTTAGAAAGTTTATAATTGTATTTTTAAAATTGGAAATATAGTAAGCATTTACAAAATTATCTCATAATTTTACATGTAAACAAGAAATGGTGAATTTATAAAATTTGAATATGAATAATCAGAGAAGTATGAATTTCCTGAATCAAAAGTGAATAAATTCATTTTTATTTTACAAATAATTTCAAGAGAGTATTGCATTAACATTTTTTTAGCATTTTATTTATTTAATAGCCTGGCAGATTATTATAGCCATTTCAATTTTTTAGCTTGTATAACAGATATTAACATACTAATTCTAAAGAATTAGTAAATAAAATAATTAGTGAATAAAATTCTATTAAAAAATCTTGAAATGTTGAAAAATGAAATTAAGTGAGTTTATCACGTTTTGTTCGATTACTCCTCAATTTTATTTGATATTATATTAACAAGGTATAACAGATTAATAGAAAATTGATCAAATTAAAATAGAAGCATTCTCTCAATGCTGAAGAAAAAAGATGAACCTCCTTTTTTCAAATTTATGGCGCTATATTTTTTAAAAGAAAGCTTTTTTCTCGTTTCGAACTTTAGTTTCAGAGTTATGGTCACTTATTAAATGTCCAGGAGTTTTTTATGTTATCCGAGAAGAAAAAAATTTTCATTACTTTATGATACAACAGTTTAAATTCTACATTTAAATGGAGTAATAATTTAGGATTATTTAACATACTGCATAACATGAAAATTTAATTACATTTAAAGTGTTCTTGTTTCACCAAAATATCCGATTTAGAATCTCAAAAAAGACCATAATGTTTTTCAACATGACCATGATTTCGAAACACATAATCTTAATAAAAAAATAAATATCGAAATATGAAACTTATGGGACCAATATTTGAAACCTTCAAAAATACCCTAAGATTTTTTTAAATCCGTTGATATTATTGAAATTTCTTGGAATATTTTTCGAATCCCGAAAATCGTTGAAATTTTTTACAATCCGTTCAATTTATTGGCATCTATTGAAAATTTCTTGAAATCTTTGTTAATGATCTAAAATATTTAAAATCCTTTGAAATTCTTTTAATTTATTGAAATCTATTGAAACGATTTTTTACAATGCATTTGAATTTTCAAAGCGAGAATATGAATTTACAACAAAAGTCGATTTTCAACCAATCGGTTGAGTTTTAAACAAAGCAGTTAAATTTTCAGTTAAACAATTAATTTTTAATCCAAAAAACGAACTTTTAAGAAATCAGTTCAATTTTCAAGCAATGAGTTAAATTTTCAAGCCAAAAAGACGAATTCTCAGCAAAATGGATCAACTTTCAAAAAAATAGGTGAATTTTCAACCAAGAAGATTATTTTTCCACTAAAAAAGATTAATCTCCAAACAAATTCATAAAATTTTTCACCGAATAGTTAGATTTTTTAATTAACAAAGATCAATTTTAATAAAAAATACAGCAGATATATGAATTTTAAATGAAAAATGGAATAGGTAAATTCTTATTACAAAGAAATAATTTTCAAGTAAAAAAAAAACAACTAATTTTCAACAAAGTAGTTGAATTTTCCACCAAAAATGTTATAGTTGACATTGTAACAAAAATATTTTTTATTTAACATCAAAAACAGTTTAATTATCAAACAAACAGTTGCAATTTTAACACATACAAAAAATTGGCTCTTTACCACAAAAATAATTTTGGACAGAATACATCAAGCATCAATAAACAGTTAAATTAGCTACTAAGAAGAGTAATTTTCTACCAAAAAAATATCAATTTTCAACAAATCAGTTTAATCCTCAACTAAAACAGATTAGTTTTCAACCAAACCTTTGCACTTTTAACAAAAAAGATTCAATTTCAACCAAATGGATGAATTTTCAACTAAAAAAGATAAATTTTCTAGAAAAAAAATTGAACAGGTGAATTAAAAATAAAATTGAACAAGATATTTAAATTTTCGACCGAAGAAATTAATTTCTACCTAAAATGATGAATCTTCAACTAAAATAATGAAGTTTTAACAAAACAGTTCATGGTTCACCTAAATATTTGAATTTTCTACCAAATTGTTAAACTGTTGTCTTTTAGTGATTCACAGAAGTGAAAATATCTTACGTAAGAAATTATTTGGACTACGCCCCCATCCCCACCCTCATCGTAATTTATGCACTGCCCCTAAAATTTTACCAAAATGACATGCATATACTTCTAAGGAGGCCACAGAAAGACTACAACTTCGTCATATCATTGATTATAATCAGTAAATAAAAAATGATAGTAGACTCTCATATACATAATACACGTGGGCTGTCTTGGAAACGGAAGGTCCTACAATCGACAAGCATCAGGTCGTGCCAGAATTCACATCTCTGACTGTGCGCTTGAAATTTGCTAATTTGAATAGAAAAGAATTGAGGCAACAATCATAGCTGATTTAAATAGAAAAGATTCGAAGGCAATAACCACTGTAATTAGGCGGTACGAGGGTGTCAGCGAACAAAAGCTACATACCGGAGGTCAATTTTTATGCGAGAGCTCTCTCCTCAAAAAGGAGCCAGCAATATGAGAAAGCAAAAATGAAACTTTATTTATCAATACAATGAAAACTCTTAATTCTTGTATGGTAAATTGGTACTCCTTTCATCTTATGGCAATCCTTTTTTTTTAATAGCAATCCTTTTCAGAGTAAATACAATACAGCTATAAATTTATTAACATAAATAAGTTTCTCGAATTTTTGTTGCTTAGTATGAACGGTGGTTTTTACTCGCCTGATGAAATTTTGTTTATTAATACAGACTTCAAAGCATTTTCGACTTAAAAAGATGAATTTCCGACGAAAGTATTTAGTTTTCAAGATAAATAGTCGAAATTTTTAGAAAAAAATTTACTTTTAAATTTGAAATATGAATTTTCAACAAGAAAATTAATTTTCTATCAAGAAAAATGAGTTTTTCACCAAGGCATTGCATTTTCAATTAAGAAATACATTTTTAACCAAACAGGTACATTGAAAATCAAATATTTAAACTTGGGAAAGAAATTGGTTAAGATGGTTCGGACATGTTGAGAAAATGCCAAATGAACGACTAACGAAACAAGTGTATAAAGGTAAAGTAAATGGCAACGTGCCCAGAGGTAGACCGCGGAAAGAATGGTTAGAATGTGTGAATGA
>NC_046659.1:71887923-71897947 GCF_010883055.1 Belonocnema kinseyi
CTTTCCCCTACCGAGTGAGTCACGCCTACCCCGAAAGGGAAATGGCTTAATGGTATAATAATAATAATAATAATAATAATAATAATAATAATAATAATAATAATAATAATAAAGCAACGGAAACAAACTTTTTAAAAAATATTTCGATTTAGAAAAAAATTTAAATTTTCAAGCCAAAATACCATTTTTCACAACAGATGAATTTTCGATTAAGTTTAAAAAAAGTTTATCAAAAAAAGATTACTTTTCTATCAAAAAAGGTGATAACTGAACAAGATGACTAACAATTTTCAACCTAACAAAATGAATTTTTAACCGAACGATAGATTTTTTAAACAAAGAAAGAATCAAATTCAAACCAAAATACTTGAATTTTCAAGGCAAAAATATGAATTTTTCAGAAAAAATTTTAATTTTCAACAAAAAACGTTCGTTTTCATAGAAAAATCTTTTTTCAACCAAGAAGGATTACTTTTCAATCAAAAATGTTTTATTTTCTCTCCAAAAAGATGACGAAAGGCGAATTTTTTTAGAAGACAGTGGATTTTCTACCCCGAAAAGTTGAATAAAAAAATATCTAATTAACATCGAAAGATGAATTTTCACTTTTATACTAACAAAATATGTTTTTTCTATTCCAAAAGACCGATTTCGAATGAAACAGTTGAATTTTTAACCGCAAAAACAACTTCAGCAAAATCGTAGAATTTTCAAACTCTCCAAAAAATATTTTAATTCTTAAATGAAAATCTTAACTTTCAACCTATCAAGACGAATTGTCAACTAAATGGTAGAGAATTTTCGAACAAGAATAATTAAAATGTAACCAAAAACAGTTGCGTTTTCAAACAAATAGTTTTGTTTAAAAACGAAAAGTTCATTTTAAAACATTAGAGATTAATTTTTAACCAAGAGAGGTGAGTTTTCTACAAAAAAATGTGACTTTTGTAGGACAAAAGACGAACAATGAAGAAAATACATGCACTTGCAAACAAATATTTCAATTTTTAAATTTTCTGGTAAAAAAAAGTATAGTGAAACCCTTCAATAGCCTTCCTTTCTATAGCCCTACGAGAATTGACGCGACGCCGCACAATAGGGTATTTTGGACTTTATTTGAATTTGCTGTTTATGTTCTGTTATTTTATGTTCGTCCAAATAATCGACGACTCGTCAATTTTCAACTAAATTGAATTTTTTTTTAAATACTCGTGAATGAATTTATAGTCGGAGAGATACGCCACTATTACGGTTCGAATGGTCAGTACGTCAAAAAAATGTCGACCAACGTCGGCAGTCGTCGGCCGATTTTTAGGCTATTCAGATGTCAGTAATATTTGGTAATTCGTACAAACAATCCTTCATGCTCATTGTTAATTATGTTTTCAACCATTACAAGTACAAACCTTTCTATTCTCATTCTATTTTGGCAATAAAAGTTTTAAATAATAGTTAATAAACGTTCATAACGTTAATACTATAATTATTCAACCGAAAAACGTTTATTCTGAAGAAATCAACAAAAGAGTATTTTATAGAATTTTAAATCTTTTTTTCTTACAATTTTTATGTCTATTTTAATAAAATTATTATTTACATAATTAAATACCGACAAAAATACTCTATAAAATACTCTTTCGTTGATTTCTTCAGAATAAACGTTTCTCGGTAGAATAATTTGAAAATTGAGGTATTAACGTTATGAAAGTTTATAAACTTTTATTGCAAAAATAGAATGAGAATAGAAGGTTTACATATGTAATGGTTGAAAACATAAATAACAATGAGTATGAAGCATTGTTTGTACGAATTACCAAATATTACTGACATCTGAATAGCCTAAAAATCGGCTGACGTTAGTCGACGTTTTTTTGACGTACTGACGATTCAAACCCTAATAGTGGCGTATCTCCAACAATAAATTTATGCACGAGTATTAAAAAAAAACCAATTCGGTTGAAAATTGACGAGTCGCCGATTATTTGCACGAAAAAATCCAAAATTCCCTACCGTGCGCCGCAGGTTGGTATAACAGGAGTTGCGAGGGGTGCTCGGGATTTGCGGTTGTCACCCAGTCGAGCACTCAGGCGTGAACAAGCAAAAGCGAAGCTGGCTATAATGAGTTAGTTCCCACTCACCGTCAGCCCCAAAATCGGCGCTATGGAAGTATTTCACTGTAATTTTCAACCAAAAAGAAAATCAACAAAAACGTTAAATTTTAAACCAAGTAGATGAATTTTCAACTGAGATGATGAATCTTCAACAAAAAAGTTAATTTTTAACAAAGTAGTTTGACTTTCACCTAAATACTTGTATTTTTAACCAAAAAAAGCAATTCTCAACGAAAAATGCAATAGTTGATATTTCAACCACGAAATATTTTATTTAAATAAAAAAAAGATGAATCGCCAACATAGCAGTTAAAACCTGAACCAAAATAAATTAATTTTCAACAACAAAGTTGCATTTTTAATAAAAAAAGATGAATTGACTCCACAGCAAATGTATGAAAAAGGCCTTTCGTGGATTTTACTAGCACTCATATATGTTGTAGTTTATGGAACCAGAAAAAATTTCCTAAAAGGGGCTTGGGCCAATTACGGCTCTTTTCATTTGCGTGAGATCCTATCTTTAAAAATGGTTAGGGCCTTAACCCAAAAAAAAAACGAATTTTCAACAAAACAATTGAATTTTCGACAAAAACAGGTCCATTTTCAACAAAAGAATTAAATTTTTTAACCAAACAGTCGAATTTTCAACCAAACGTGATGAATTCTGAACAAAAAATATAATAGTAGACTTTTCAACCAAAAATAATAAACTGTTCAACAAAAATAGTTTAAATTTAACCGGCAAAAAGATAAAACGGGGAACCTTTTTTTTTTAAAAACGGGAAAAAGAGAAATTATTGTAACAAAAAAAGGGTGAAAGCAGGAACTAGATGAAAGCGTGTGAAGTCTGTTAATAGTCTGAGAACTCTGACTTTTTCAATGGCAAGCCTTTCTTTCTTAATTACAATAACTTTCCTTTTTTTGTGGCACTCATTTTTTAGAATTAATACAATAGAGGTATCATTTTATAAAAAAAATATGTTGTTAATTATGGTTGTATGGACTTTCGAGCTGCGAAGAATGGAAGTTAAAATAGTGGGGGAGAATTAAGAGAAGTATGAAAGTATGAGTGGAAAGAGACGCAAGAGTGGGTCCAGAAGAATAATTGTACAGACGTGCTCATGATTACAGATAAAGATATCTTTCAGTCCCCAAGGTGGATTCTGCAAAGCCTACAGGGTGCTCGAAAATCGATGTATTATTACTGATATCAGTTCTCCATTTAAAACTTGCAAACTGACTTCCGTCTCACTATCATGATGACACAAATCCATTCATTTTATCTCATCTCACAAAAGCCGATTATTGTGCACTGCAATTAAACCCAGTGCCCTCGATCAACAAATATTTTATAACAAATTCATTTACGAGAAAAGTTCAAAATCATCACTCAATTTCTTGACTGTTAAATTGATTCCACAGTAAGCCTCGGGATGTCAAACCGTTGCATATCAGTTTGATGATCAACTTCAGATCAAAATAATGCACTCCTGTGAATCAAAATTTAATTTTCATAGAACTTCATACATATCTGTCGAGTGACAGTTGTCACATTTTTTATTGAATATCGTAGGTTAGTCATTAGGGAAATAATATTTTGAAAATCTCGAATTTCAGGGTCTGGAACTCTCTATTGCTCTGGAAATCAATTTCTTTCTTTCTAGAAGGACTTTTTTACATTCGCCGAGTTGCGACTTCCGTTTTAGGCAGACTTCCAATTTCCACCAAAAACATTGATTTTTAAATAAATCGACTTATCTTCCATCAAGAAGATGAATTTTTTACGAAAAAAGACGAACTCTCAATAAAATAGTTCAATTTTCATCTAAAAAATATCAATTTTTAACCAAATAGATTAATTTTCAATTTAGAAAGATGAACTTCCCGCAAAAAATAGAATAGTTTCATTTTCAACAGTAAAAGACGGGATTTTTCAGCTATGTACTTCAATTTTTAATTTCAAATGAGAAACAGTTTTATTTAACAAACAAATACGGATTTTTAACAAATTGGTTAAATGTTCAGCTAAGACATTTTAATTTTTAACAAAACAGTTGCGTTTAAAACCAAAATAGATGGCATTTCCACTAGCAAAGAAATTAATTATCCAACTAAATTGTCGAATTTTCAAGCTAAAAAGGCGAATGTTCGGAAATACAATTGAATTTCAAACCATAAATATCAATTAAAAAAAAAAGTTAATTTTCAACCAAATAGTTGACTTTTTACAAAAATAATTATATTTCTCGTGAAAAAATATGAATTCCCAACCAAAAATATAATAGCAGTAGACTTTTCAACCAAAAAGATCAATTTTCTGCAAAGAGATAAATTTTAAACTAAAACGATGAAGCTTCAACTGAAATAGTTAAATTTTCAGTTAAAAAGAATGAAATTACTAACAACATAGCGAAGTTTCAACAAAATAATTAAATTATTAATCAAAGAGATAAATTTTTAATCAAATTGATTAATCTTCAAACACAAAAATAAAATTTCAACAAAATAGTCAAATTCTCAACCAAAAAGGATTAAATTTTAAACAAATAGTGACATTTTTGGCAGAATAATAAAATTCTCAACTAAATAATAAGAATTTTTGCCAAAGAAGATTAATTATGAACCAGAAATATAATATTAGACTTTTAAGCCAAAAAGAAGAAACTTTCAATAAAAAATAGCTGATTTTTTAAGAGAAAAAATGAAATTTGAACAATTTGTAACCAACGAAGTGATGTTTCAACAATATAGTAAAATTTCCACAAATGATTTTCCAACAAAATAGTAAAATCCTCAACCAAAAAGAATCAAATACCAAATAAATCATTGAATTTTTTACCATAATAATTCAATTTTCACTAAATAATAAAAATGTTGGCTTAAAAGAAGAATTATGAACTAAAGGTATAATAGTAGACATTTCAACCAAAAAGAATTAACTATCAACAAGATGAATTTTCAAACAAAAATGTTGAATTTTCAACAAAAAAATTAATATTTCATCCAAACGATAATGTATTTTTAACCAGAAAAAAATGAATTCGTAAGCAGAAATATATAACAATAAACTTTTCAATCAAAAATGGTTGAATTTTCAATCGAAGGTGAATTTTCAAATAAAATGATGAATTGAAGACTGGTATAGTTGAATTTTCAGTAAAAAAATTAATTTTTATCCAAAACAAAATTCAATCCTGGAAATTAATAATTTTCTTTTTCAATTTGTTTCTGTAGATCTACTTTATTCTTACTCATATTTCAGGAAGATTTACAACTACCCAAGAGCAACCAGGAATGTTTTAAAAATTTCTAAATTTCAGGATGGCGAAACAATTTTGATTTTCCTATATTGGGGTATAAATTGCTTGGATGTTGCATATAAGAATTTATTCGGCAATTGATACTCACGATAATTTTTGACAAGCTACTGATACTGAAATACGAATCATTGTAAATCTCAATTTATAAAAAAATCCGAAATCTGTATGAAAGCGGTTGCATAAGAATTCGAAAAATCTACACAGAAAAATACGTCAATACCTACTGGCAAGATCATAAAATTATTTACAAAGTAGCTGATTTGAGAAGAAGTGCGTGCAGTGAGAGATGAAATTACAAACGGGGTATTTGACGGTGTTAAATTTCTTAAATTCTTTCTACCCAGATAAGGAATGAATGTGTCTTTGTCACATAAAAGGGCCATGCTCTTGTCCTCTTTGAAGCATAGAAACGTTTGAAAATGCAGAGCAAACGGAACATCAGGACACGTAATAAATTCTCCCGTGACGTAATATGATAAAAGATGAAAATGTTGGATAATGTTTCTGACACCTTATCCCTCCGTTTCATATTTTAAAGAAAGTGAAATTTTGTTCTTAAGGAAAAGAATAATGTTACGACAGCGGGGTCGTTCATAAACAATACCAATTTGAGGAGGGGAAGGCATCGCTGCAAAAAGTACAATTCTTATCAGGAAGAGGGGGATGGAGGGGGTCAGTGAAATCAACTTGAAGCACTTAGATAACGTTTAGTATATTTTCTCATAATAAATTTTTAATCAGTTTGCAAATGTTGCAAAATATGACCTTGCAACAGTAAAGTTTATAAATAACTTAATAAGTTTAAAAATAAGTTTTATATTTCATACTCTTTTACTTGTACACTTATTTTCTGCATCTTAATGAGTTATTCTTTTTCCGACTCTTTTTCCCCTTATTCTTTTTTTTTCTTTTTAAATAGAAAATAAATTAAAAGAACGCAACAAAAAAATTTAACTATTTTTGGTTGAAAGTTTTATTTTTTTGGTTGGAAAGTTAACTATTATATTTTTGGTTGAAATTCTTCTCTTTTGTTTAAAACTTCTACTAATTATAATTATTTTGTGAAAAACTTCATAATTTTTGTAAAAACTTATCTTTTTTGGTCAAAGATTGAACTACCAGGTTGAAAATGGAACTCATTTGTTAAAAACTCATTTTTGTTGTAGAATAGAATTATCATTTTAGTTCCAAATGTATCTTTTTTCATTAAAAATGCAACAATCTTGTAAAATGTCATCTTTTTTATTCAAAAGATGAAATAATTGGTCTAAAATTGAACTACTTTGTTAATAAATAATTTTTTTGTTGAAGAATCATAATTTTTAGTCGAAAATTCATCTTCGTGGTTGAAAATTCTTTCTTTGTTGTTGACTTTTGATTGGAAATTCAACTATTTTGATAGAAAATTCACCTATTTGGTATTCGATTCTTTGAGATGAAAATTCAACAATTTCGTTTAAAATTTGTCGTTTTTGGCAGAAGATTAATCTTCTTGGTGGAAAAATCATCTTTACCATTAAAAATTGAGCTATTTGGTTGAATAATTAATCTTTTTTGGTTAAAAAGGTAACTACATATTTTGTTAAAAGCTTAATTATTTTGTTGAAGATTCAACTTTTTTTGTAAGACCATATTTCCTGGTCAAAAAATTCAACTGTTTTGTTGAAAATTTATCCTTTTGGGTTGAAAATTCATATTTCATGACAGGCATGTCATCGTTTATGATAAAAAAAGTCATCTTTCTTGGGTAAAAATGAATTTTTTTTTGGTTAAAAATGCTGAAGTCTTCCAAAAAGTTCGGCTTTTGGGCTTAAAAATTCCACAATTTGGTTGAAAAAGCCAATTGTTTTGGTTGGAGTTTAATCGCTTTGTTTGAAACTTCGACCATTAGGTTAAAAATGCAAATACTTCGATACAAATTCAACTTTTTTGTTAAAAATTAAATTTTTTTGTTTGGAATTAAACTATTTTGAAAAAACATCTTTTTAATCGAAAATTTAACTGTTTTGTTGAAAATTCGTCTTTTTTAATTAAAAATTTATCTTTTATGGTAGAAAAGTTATCTCTGTGTGTTTGAAATTCATCTCTCTTGGCTCAAATTAACTTTTTTGTCTTTTGTTTGGAAGTCAAACTAATGGGTTATTAATTCAACTGCCTGGTCAAAAACTAATATTTATGTAGAAAAAATCGTGTTTTTTTGGTAAAATTGATCTCTTTTGGTAGAAAATATTTTTGGTAAAAAATTCAACTATTCATATGATTATGAAGTTTGAAACACTAAGGGAGAAATATTTCAAGACACTCTATGGGTGAAATGATCAGGGAGTCAAGAATTTTTTGTTGTAGTAACATCGAATTATTGGATTTCAGATTGAATGAAATTACGAATTCCATGATACTGATTTTTCCAATGAGAATAATTCCAATCTTTCTTACTACTTATAAAATATTTTAAATTAAATTGAATTAAATTCTTCTTTATAAGAATGTACAACTGAATAAAAGAACGAAAGAATTGGAAGGACGAAAGTGAGAAAAAAGTTCTTGTTTAAATTCTGGAAAAATGTCACATTGCAGATTCTGCATTTTTCAAAGGATCGTGTCGAGAGGTATTTATTGTGACAGAAAAAGAAGTGAGGCTTGAATCAATGTTCGTGAACGATTAAGAAAAACCATCGAGTGTTGGACATGTTGAGATTGTTGAGCTATAAATGGATTGGTCGCTTTAAGGATTTATGTCAGGCCCACATTTTTCCTTAATTAGATTAGCAATGGAATGTTAAGGTCCAAACGCAGTCCACCTTGAAGGAGAACCACGTTCAGAAAAAGCACCGCGTATCGCGCCATGAAAATGCAAATTGTATATTCCTCTAACGACATGCCCTCGGCCACACTTTATGGTGATTGGATGTGTCTGAAAATCTAGGATATACTCACGCAAATTTACTATCTCAATCGAGGTAGCCATTCGGGCTTTATTCTCCTTACCTGAAACAAAAACAAATTCAGAATTGTTAAATTTATGCTTTTTCAAAATTGCCACATTTTTATTGATTGCAAATCGGAAATCAATGTTAAATATACAGATACATATTTATAATATAAGTTTTTCATTTAATGTAAAGTTAGCCCTTAACTTTATTTAGATTAAATCGCTATTTTACAAATGTACACCTGTCCTTTAACCTCTGCAAACCTCCTTACATTCTCTACCTCTTAACCCCTGAAATCTTTCTGAAAAATCCTGCCCCTTAACTCCTGCAACCCATCTTAAAAACCTTGCCACATAAACCATGCAACCCTGCTAACAACTCGTGCTTCTTAACCACTGCAACCCTCCTTACAACGCCTGTCCCATAACCCATGCAAACCTATCTAAACCCGTTGATACTTAACCCCTTTAACCATCCTTATACCCTTGAGCCATTACCAATGCAACCCTCCTAACAAAACCTGCCTCTTAAACCCTGCAGCCCCTCTTACAATCCCTGCTCTTGCAACCCTCTTGCAACCCTCCTTAAACCCTGAAACTCTACTTAAAATCATAGACCCATGACCTATGCAACCCTGCTAAAACCCCTCGTTCATGCAAACCGTCTTAAATCCCTTGACCCTTAAAATATGCAACCCTCTTTATACTCCTTGTTCTTTTAAACCTGAAACCCTCCTTACAATCCTTACCTCGAAACCTATGCAACCCTCCTAAAAACCCGTACCCCTTAACCCCTGCAACCCACTTCACACATCTTGCCCCTTAACCACTGCAACCCAACATGTTATTACCGCCGTCGCATAGTGAGGCAAAAAAAAACTTTCTGTAGAGAAGTCTATTTTTAGTCTACAATATTCATTCGATTTCGATTTCTTTTTAATCAGAGCCTAAATTAAAATAAAAGCTTTTTCTAAAATAACAGATTTCTTTTTTAAAAAAGATTTTTTTAATTTCCAAAAGATTTTTGTTTGGATTTTTGATGAAAAGTGTAGTTCAATTTTATTTAACAACAAATTTGTCCTATTTTTTTTTAACTTGAAGTACAATCTTTTAAAAGCTTCTCAGATTTATGAAACAAGGTCTTTTATATCAGTGTTAAAAATATTTATAAATAATATCCTGTGGGTTAGAATGGCTTTAAAAAATTATTTATTACGTTATAAACAAATTAATGAAGAAAAGTTGCTTTTTGAGTTCGGCACTGTTTAGTTTAGGATATGGAAGTCCAGAGTTTTTGGCAAAAATATGAAAGAAATTAATGTTTCATTACTATTATTAAAAAATAGATGCTATTTGGAAATTATTTAATCAATTTTCATAAACAACTTCAAACTTTAAATATTTGTCAAGAAATAGGCCCAATTTGTTTGTATTGCATCAACTAATAATATCTTTCCGAAGACTACTTGCTACGATAATTTGCAAATTTGCAATAATAATTCAATATTGAAACAATATCCGTAAACAAAATTAGAGCTTTACTATTTTGTTACGAATATGCTTAATTTTGTATAGAATTAACTAAGAATATCTTTCCGAAGACTCTTTGCTATTTACGATTATTTTTCATAAAAATGTTTTTGTATATTTAGAAAGAGAAG
>NC_046659.1:71898047-71900938 GCF_010883055.1 Belonocnema kinseyi
GCAGACTGCTCTCATCAGATCACTTGATTGCATTATAAAAATGCGTCCGTGACTGATGATATATACCGGGAGAGCCCCGTGCAAAATGATCAAATAATAATAAAGAGTTGTAAGAAAATAATCATAAAAGAAATTAAAACGATGGAATGAAAATGGAAAATATGCATAAATGTCCCTGAGGGGAATGCAATATTTTAATTAAATTGTAAATAATTTTAATGTAAATGATTGCAAGTGAATACAAGTCATTGCTGTCAAGTGAAAACGTTTTACACTCAACTCCCGATATAAGACCAGTTCCGCGCATGACTTTCCTTTGCCTTGAGCCTAAATCGGAGGAATCCAAACGAAAAAAGGAAGAGACGCATGAACCATTTTTGTTGAACTTGGACGCACGACGAAACTTGATGCAACTAACGCGCTGAGAGTGCGGCCCTCGAGATGCTTGCCACCTTTGAATGATTACACCCTCTCTTTCGACTCCGCAGCTCCTCTGGTCTAGAAAATTCCGAGGCCATCACTTCTAGGAATCTCGTAAACCCGGCGGTCTTATATCGGGACTTGAGTGAAAATTGGTAAATAAAGGAAAATTAATTGCAAACAAATACACATAATTTAGTGTAAATTTTGTTTTAAATTGTAAACAGCCTTTCTCCATTTAAAATACGATAAAAACTTTCAAAAACTTTGTCTCGGAATGAATGGGTAATTCAACCCATAATTACGTCTTTAGACAATCCTTATCATTAAAAAATAAGCAAGCTTCGCCGAAATCTCCTAAATCTCTGCTGGAATCATTCCATTGCAATTTTATTCGTTTCTTGAAGCGATCGAGATCAAATTACATACACGTGATGTCTTATCGAATACTTTACAACTGGTGTCTGATCGTCGATCTTTTAGCTCGTGAAGAATCATTGTAGCTAATTATCAACGGTATAATAAGAAATTTTTTCTGCAGTGAGATTCTCGTGAACGCTACCGGATTCTCAAACTTTACGAGGTGTTTCGGCTAACGGAACATCTGACCCAACGATCTTTTTACAGGCGATCAAAAATATTTATTAATTTTGCCTCTCGAGTTTCCAATACGCGTGCATTACATTTCAAACTTCTTCTCTGAATGGAGATAACGAGATAAAAAACTTCCCAATTTGAAAATTTTTGTAATTAAATTTTTTCAATTTACCGCTTCTGTTTAAAATTAGCTCCTGAATGTTTACAATTATTAATTAGATAACTTTAAATTATTTAGTCTAATTTTCTTTTAGTAGGTCTTGAATACTTTTAAATAAAAAATTTTCACATATTCACGTCCAATTTTTTATATTTCAAATTTTAATAGTTTAAATCTGGAATTATATAAATTTACAAATACTATTTAAAAGAAAAAATTTTTAATTAGAATTAATAAAATCAACAATGCAAATGACTTCACTGTTACTACTAAAAATGGATGTCCTTATTTTAAGTGGCGGTGGTGTATTTTCATTTTTTTTATTTTACTTTACATTGTTTTCAATAAAAAATACATAATAATAGTAAAGTAAAGATCATTATTTATGATATTTAGATTAACCTTGAAACGAATATTATACATCAAAATAAATTATTGTGCTTTTATCAGTTTGGAAATAATTAAATCACTAATTGACCTGAAAATAAAAACTTGCCCTGGTGAATTTTAAACGCTTTGAATTTTAATTAAATTAAATATACGGGCTCTTTTTATTAGATATCTATTTTTACAAACAGCATGATTAATTGGAAACAGAAAATCGCTACTGAGTACACCCTTGCTTCAAATGAAAGAAAACCGTATAATTAATTGAAGCTGTTTGCAAAATTATAAAATAATATTTCATCGTTTCTAACGGAAAATTGGATGAGATAAATGACACGGTTTAAATAGCATCCACCGCTTAATTAGACTTCAAACTTGTTAAAAATGATGATGATGCTGGATATCAGGAGCTAGGGTAATTCACGCAAGATTAGAGACCGTTTTGAACAGTTCCGTCGTTGAGTAATTCGAAGCGACCTCCGTAGAAAAGCGCCACATCTTAAATTTTAATTAATTTTCCTTTTTACGCCCTTGACTCGCCTGTTTTGAGCGTGAAACCTAAACGTTAAGTAAAATACTATCAACGAAAATGTACTTTCGACATTAATATAATTGCTTCATTTTGACCTTGAGGAAGTACTTTTCTCTTAGAGGAATTCTAAGTTCTGATCGCCAGATAAGAATTTTATTTTAGTATAGGATTATCTGATAAAATTCCACACTTTTTTTATTCATGGAATAAATCTTTCTATAGTTCTTAAAAAATTAAAAAATACAAAATTATATTGACAGTCTTTAAATTCCTCTAAATTGAGGGAAAAAATATCGGTCATTGAAACTAAAAAAATTCGAAATCTTAAAATTGAAAACTATTTCATTTGAAGTAACCTCTTCTTGAAAACTTGAACGTTTTTTTATTTAAACACTGAATAATGTACACGTAAGAAATTGAATGTTTCAATACTTTCCAAATAAGAAAGTTTAATTTAAATTCCATTAAACTGAAATATTTTAAATTTTTATAGACTGAAGAGTTCAAAAGTTTATAGCTAAAAATGTAAATTCACGCATCATTTTTAATGCTCTAAAATTTTTAAAAACCCTTCCCTGCTATACTGACATTAATAAAAATGTACAAAATTTCAAATCCATAGAATGTTAAAAAAAATTATCCCTCTAATTCGAAAAATAATGATAAAGAAAATTGCATGGCGTCCAGTCCAACTCTATTATTATTATTATTATTATTATTATTATTATTATTATTATTATTATTATTACACCATTAAGCCATTTCCCTTTCGGGGTAGGCGTGACTCACTCGGCA
>NC_046659.1:71901038-71919602 GCF_010883055.1 Belonocnema kinseyi
GACTCTTATCTTTTTCTTGATAAGTCCATGTCTCGCTACCGTATAGTACAGTCGGTACAAATATAGAATTATGTATTGCCATTTTAGCTTTATTTGATATATAAAAATATTATAAATAAAAAAAAATCTTTCTCTTCGAATTCAGAAAAAATTTGAATCAAAATTGCCTTTATCTCAACTCGATAAAAATCATTTTTAAAAAATAAAGTCCCTTCTTCAATGTACGAAAAATATAAAATCGAAATTTTCTCTCTTCTAACTCTAATAAAACATTTTTCTTAAAGTACCTTCAAACAATTCGGAAAAAAGATTGAAAACAAAAAGTTTCCCTCTTCAACTGAAAAACAATGTCAAAAGGTCTTTTTTCTTCCAATTAAAATAAAAAAGATAACCAAAACTTTGTCCCTTCCATCTCTATATAAATCTTAAATAATTCAGAAGAAAGATTAAAAATAAAAGTGTCCCCCCTTTAACTAAATAATAATGCTAAGAAGAAAAAATGGCTTTTTCACGTTCAGAAAAAAAATAAATAACCAAAACTTCGACAATTTCAACTCAAAGAAATGTTATACAATTGCTTAAAATGCAAAAAATAAAAAATTATCCTCTTGCAAAACAGAAAAAATTAACATTTCTCCTTTTCGACCTTTTTCCCTTATGATCCATGAAAAAGTTACAAAGAAACAAGATAGCCTCGTTCGATTCAGAAAAAAAACCCAAAATTTGAATCCTTCTAATTCGAAAAAAAGAAACAAAAGAGCCTCTTCCAATAAAAAATAATTTAAAACCAAAATTTCCTCCCTTCCAACTCAATAAGAGTGCTAAAAATAAAAAATAAAATTTTCTTCCAATTTGGAAAAAAATTAAATATCAAAAATTCTCCCCTTTCTTTTAAAATTAGAATCTTGGAATTCAAATGTTTTTTTAAACAGAAATCATTTTTAGTTGAATTATTTTAATTATAAGTTCTATTAAATTTATAATTCTTAACTTCCAAATACGACATTTTTTTAATGGAAAAATTAAAATTGTAACCTCCAAAGTTTTAATGCAGCACTCTGAAATTTAAGCGATTCAAGGCATTCTATTGCAAACAATTGTGTTTCAAATTTTTTACATTTTGAAACATTTGATTTGTAATTGACTATTTTAAATGATAAGTCAAATATTGCTAAATATTTAAATTGTTCTTTTTTTTAACCAAAAATTTGGTAATGAATTGATTAATAATGGTATATTTTTAACTGAAACAAGATTTGGATATCATATGAAATTGAATAAAGCGTTTAATTATGAATCTATTATACTTGAAATCATTCAAAAATTACATATAGTTTATAAATTGTAATTCAACGATAACATCTGTACATTTTTATTTTTAAACTGATTAAGAATCATCTTTTACAATGAGTTATCGATCAACTGTTGACACTCGAACTACAGTTCAGGTTTAGAAATCATAAATTAATTTATATTTAAAGTTAGCCAAGTTAAAACGTTTTTTATCAAACATTTTCAAATTTTAATATTTTTAGTTGTTATCTAATAGTTTAAATCTTCATAATTGCATTTTAATATTATTTAAATTGAAAATGTACGCTAAGCAATGAAGAACTCATATAAAAAATGTGTAAAGTAAAAGATTGAAGAATGACGGCATTTGTAAAATTAATGAACTCATAATTGAAAAAGTTAAAAGTTAAACTGAACACTTAAAAAAAGTTTAGATACAACTTAATTTAAATTTAATTATATCATTTGATACGAATTTAGTGATATTTCAAGTGATTGGGTAGATTTTTTTTTAATTTATAAAATTCTAGATCAAAACATAAATTCAGTGCCATTTTCCGATTTCCCAGTACAGTGGCCACCCCTTAATTGGCGATATTTCTAATGACCTGCTACAATAAGCCATAATTATGTAATTAAAGAAAAGTCTTAATTTAAAGCTAGTAGAACAGTAATAAAATAGAATAAATTATTCACAGGTTCAAGAAACCTCTGACAGTAATTTATGAACTCAGATCGAAAACAAATTATAATTCCATTAAGAAAGCAGATTAAAAGATTAAAGACTCGGACAGAATTTCCCATCATGATCGCTTTTATTCGACTTTCGTTTCCTCTCAAGATTGTGCAATTTTTCCATAGAGATTTTCATTGGAATGCTAATCAGTTTTACTGTCTCTAGTATATTAAGACAAAATACTGTCGGTAATAAAATTTACCAGTCGATTGGATGATTGGTCCGTTCGGGATACATTGAAGATAGGAATTGAGTCGTTAAACCGGTTGCTGGTAAATTAATATGAAATGTAACGTTCTTGGGCTGTCCAATAAGTAGATGAGGTGCCTTTAAGGTTTTTATAATATATGATCTTTCATTAATAGATCAGTAATTAAACTCACGATGCGTGGTAAGAAACGAGAATGAGGAAAATAAAATAGCATTCCTGTTATTTTGATTGTCCTCTCAATTTAGAGGATTGCAAATCTCATGAAGAGTTTATGTTTATCGACTGTGGGAATGTGGAGCGCTTTTTAGAGTGTTCCCTACTGGAACTCAGCCAGACGTTCAAAGCTGTATATCGTATTGCCTACCACCAGGCTTCCTTCTACATAAAAGAAATTTTACTTTTTAATTTCTGTCTCTACTTCAAATTATTCTGTCATTACTTTTGTTTATACTTTTCGAGAGTGCAATCATAATAAAGAAAATATGAATGGAATGATTTCAACTTTTATTTTTACACTAGCAATATTATAATATTATATTGTTTATTATTAAGAAACAAAGATAAAACGATATTACTACGATTGCTACTATTAAATTGTACAGTTTAATCACTTAAAAAGAAGTTCGAGTGGGAATGAATTTGACATTTCCACTTTAAAATATGATTACATTTAAATTAATTTGATTTTTAATTTTTTCAATTTGAAAGATGTGAATTTTTTAAATTAAAAGAAAATAATATATCAGTATTAATATATAGTGAATTAAAAAAAAACACACTAATATTTTTAAAAATTTGTCGATTGAAAATGTGACAAAGAAGATAAACTTACAACAACAACAACAAAACACATTTTCAACGGAACATACGAATTTTGAATCAAGTACCTAGCAGAATTGTATATTTAAAAAGATACATTTTTAACCAAAAAGGGAATAGTTAAACTTTCAGTTCAAAAAATTAATATTCAACAAAATAGTTCAGTTTTCAACCACAAAGATAAATAACCATCTAAAAAGATGTAGCTTTTACCAAAAAATAAATTTTGAACACAGTAGTTAAAATTATTACCAGGTAGATGAATTTTCAATAAAAAAACATTAATCTTCAACCAAAAAACTAGAATAGTTCAATTTTTAGTTAAAAACATTAACTTTTGACACAAAAAACGTGTTTTCAACCAAAGAAATAAATCTGTAACTAAAATGATTAATCTTTATACAAAAAAATTAATTTTTACCAAATCAGTTAAACTTGTAGTAGAAAGGACAGCGGAAATTTGGAAACTTTTTCAATTTTAAATTCTTGCGTTTAAAAACAAATTTTATTATAAATTTCAAAGACTGTAAATTTATATTGTGAGATTTTGCAGCAATTTAAATTCATAATTGTTCTTATTTAAACGCTCCAAATTTGAAAGTGGTCGGCTATTAAGTTGTAAAATTATTTAATTTTCAGTTTCCAATTCTTTGAAAGTATGGATACAATTTTCAGTATTTGTTTTCAGGCTCTTAGTTCATAATAATAGAAGTCTGCAATATTTGGCTTGGTGATTTAAACGAAATTAATTGTTAAAATCTCTAAATCCCTTGTAGTCTTCTAAAATTAGATTAAATTCTTTTTAAAAAATCCTGTGAAATCACTTTAAATCCTTTCCTAGACCATGAAATCTTCAAAGATGAAATAGCTTGAAATATATTAAATTACTTCAAAAATTCTTAAAATCTTGTCAAACACTTTGCAATTCCTGAAAATTCCTCGAAATGTATTGAAAAATTTTCAAGTTTCGTGATATGCCCTCAAATATTTTAAACCCTATTGAAAACGCTTTAAATCTTTCAAGATTCCTTTAAATCTTCAATTTTCTGCTTTTCATGAATATTCTGTGAAAGTCTTTTAAATCTTTAATAAACCTTTACATACATAGTTTCTAGAAATTAGGCTTATATTCAAAATTTTAGTGATCAATCCATTGTTATTAAGGAACTAACAGCAATAATTAATTTTTTTATTTAATGAAATAAAGCTTTATTCTCTCATCAAAGTCTTTATTTTAAGATCTTTATTTGCAAGGAAATAAAATATTTTGTCACCATAAATATCACAAATTATATTAGTCCCCGTTGTAAACAAATTGAATGTTAGCATTGTTTTGAACCACAATGAGTACCAGATTTTCGAGGTCCGAGACAAGTATACCATTTTTGATTTCTGATAATATTATCTCCAACTGCTAAATATTTTTTAAATCCTATACTGACCGTCGTATATAAAAAATGGAATATTTTCGTACACGTTATTAATTTAATTTGAATTCTCTGAAATATTAAATTATTCGAATAGCTTCGAACATCTTGTCCTGCATCAATTGTCAAATCCCTGGATACTTGAGTTTCGATTTCACTTAGAAAACTGGTTCAATTAACGCAACGTTTGATCAAGCCAAGAGAATTTTTTTCTGTGAATAATGAGACCAAGTTGAAAGGACTTCGACAATTGGAATGAGTTAATAATTAAACTGATTTATTCCAGCATGAATAACTTCAAGGCTATAATGAATATCTTTGACATCTTTGATTTCTTAACAAATACCTCAATTTGTTGACTTTTTACGGGTTAGAATCACTTTATTTGTTAATAAATTCATGACTTTATGAAATTAAACAATTTCTAAGTATATTTTTTATATCCTCAGTGTATGATCAAGGATTCAGCATAATTTCATAGAATTTGAAAACCAAAATAGTTGTATGAAGGTAGTCATGTATTTTTGGAAACCAACTATTGACAATATAGAAAAGGAAGAAGATGGAGACAAAGTGTGCACATTTCCTTTAGAGGATTTCGACAAACACAATAGAACATTCATACAACTATTTTGTTTTTAAAATTATACAAACTTCTGCAAAATGTTAAAAGATAATCAGATGAGGGAATCGGCATGATTCTAAAATATTACTGTAGAAATTGGGAATAAAAAAGTCTAGAAAAAGTCGGAACAAATAAGATTTTTCCTCATAAATACCAATTGGCTCTTTCCCAGATGTTAAAAGAAGAATAATTTACACCCTAAGGTTTTTTTTTTCTATACATATAAATTAAGTGGTATAAAAATGTAAATCTTCATTTGGCAATCGTAATCCTTTTCTACGAATATGCTTGTTAAATTCTCCGTAATTTAAACTTGAATTTTCACATATTTTCAGTACGTTTCATTCTCAAGATTAAAGGAGTACAATTCCATGGTTTTACACTTGGACAAATTATCCTTATTTCAAACAAGTATTTTGAACGCCGCTTGAATAATAGTATAATTTCTTCACGGAACAAGATAAGTTTACACCTGGAAATTTCTCAGCCGTCTAATGCAAACTGGAACAATGAGGGAAATATTATACAGCAATTCGAATTAGAGAGGCTGCACAGCTGTTGACTGAATGTTGCCTACAATTTGTAGTATTTATACTCAACAGTATTTGTTAACCGGTGGTCGCGTAGGAAGTCACCAGGGATGTGAAAATAGGACGGTCGTTGCTTTTAAACATCCACGTGAAGCGAAAACAGTCCTTTTACGAATCGCTCGTGAAAGGTCAATTCTGCAGAAAAGTTAGTACTTTAACGGTGTTGAAATAAAAATAGTGTTCGACAGTGGTGCCGACGTCTATCTTCTACTATTGGTACTCAATTCAGGGTGGTCACAGAATATCGTTTTAAAAATTCTTTGATTTTTCTCAGATTTTTTCTTGAACAATTTTTTTTTCTCTCACCATTTACATTTCAAGACCAGACTTAAATTATAACATCTTGTAACATTTTCAGATTTCACAGCCCAAAATGTTTTCAGAACATACCAAAACGTTTTTAATTCCTAAGATTTTAAGTCGATATAGATTGCATTTTAAACAAAATACTTATATTTTCTACCAAAAGCGATGCATTTTAAACAAAAGAGTTTCTTTTTAATCGAATAAATTAATTATAAATGAAACAGTTGAATTTATAACCTGTGAAGACTAATTTTCAACCAAATAGTGTAATTGGCAAGCCAAAAAGACGAATTATTTTATAAGACAGTATAACTTTCCACAAAAAAGATTATTTAAACAAGATAGATGAATTCTCAACCAAATAAGATGACTATTCTACCGCAAAATATTAATTTTCTAACAGAAACGACGAATTTTTAACCAAACAGTTGAATTTTCGATCAAATAAGATATGTTTAACAAATTAGTTAAATTCTTAACCATGTAGATGCAGGTTCAATCTATAAAATCGAATTTCAAACCAAGTGGTAAAATTTTCAAAGAAAAAAGATTAAAGTTTAACCAAAAACAGGTGCATTTGCAACCTAACGTATGAATTTTCAAGCCAAAAAACGAATTTGGTATTAGAAGAGAGTTGAATTGTCACACCTGAATGTTAAATTTTAAACAACAAAAAATGACATTTTTATGCAAGAAGATGACTTTTCTACTTTAAGCAAAATTAACTTTTTATTCATAAAGATAAACGTTAAAAAAAAACAGTTGAATTTTCACCCAAACAATTAAAATTTCAAAAAAGAACTAAATTTTCAAGAAAATAAAAGGAATTTAAACAAATAATTATATATAAAAGGGCAATGTGAGATGGTAATGTACTATTTTTTCCGTCTGAAAGAAACCAACTACAGTGGAAGATTACAAAATATTCTGGATGACTTCCAGACCATTAGAAAATTTTATATAATAAATTTCCGCATAAAATTTAAAACAATCTGAATGTTAAACCTTCGTAGATGATTTTTTAACCAAGAAGATTAATTTTGTACCGAAAAAACAATTTTTCAACGAAATACATGAATTTTTAACTCATCGATCATTCTGTTTCAACGCAAAATATAATGATTTCAGATAAGAAAATTAATTTTAAATAAAAAAAATGATTTTCAACAAAATAGTTAAATTTTCAACAAAAATTTTTAATAAATTAATTTTTAACAAAGTAAAATTCAATCAAATAGTTAAAATTTAAAAAAGATAAACTTTTAACAAAATAATTAAATTTTTAACCAAAAATGAATCTTCAACAAAAACAGGATTTTTTAATCATATAAACAACTTTCAAGCAAGTACTTGAATTTTCAACCAAAAAAGATCCATTCTCAACGCCAAATGTGATAGTTGATATTTCAACCACGAGATATTTTCATTTGCAATTTTAACAAAAAAAGAAGAATTTTTAACAAAACGTAAGAATTTTCAACCAGAAAAGGTAATTTTTAACGAAATAGTAGACTTTATAAATAAAAAGAAGTAGTATAAAGAGACTAATTGGATATTCTTATTGGATGCTATTAATTCAGTTCGCAAGGAAAAAGGGAAGTTTCTGGAAAATAGGTGATAAAAGTAGAATTAAAAAAAAAATGAAAAGAGGGGAATGAAAGAAAGAGTGCCTAGTTTGCATCTTTAATATAAAATCTTTCAAAAATGTAATAAAACAATTTTAAATTGAAATATATCAATTTCTGATTAATTATTCTTGACAGTTACTTAAAGTATTTCTTACAATTGCAATTTTTTCAAAATCCCTGAAGTTTCTTGCACAACCAAATTCCCTGACTTTTCCCTTATTTCAAGGTTATCCCCGACCTACGACCACGTTGACTATGGTAGTCAGTTGGTTCCTACAGTAAACACTTGGGTAAGAAACCCCAGTTTAAAAACGATAAATATTATTATAAAAAATCCTATAATTTCTCTGAATAATGAGGTACCTTTCAAAATTAAAATATTAAACTTAACATATAATAATGTACACAAACGGTATAAATAAACAATGTAACGTGGCATCTTCTAATAAAAGTTTAATCTTGGAAATTTCAGTCGCGTGTTCAAATTAAGGAAGAAGATGTCACGCAGCATAAAAATAAACTTAATCTTAATAAAAGTTAATGTTTAATTCCTTCATTATTGAAACTAAAGAAGCTACCCTTTTTAAAAAAATACAATATTTTTATAGGAGGGTAGTAAAAGTTACCAAAATTTTCGATAAGCCTTTTCGATGGTAATACTGGTCTTATTCAGACAAAGAAAAGCACCTTCATAAATTATCGACCGTCTCAAGTTATTCGTTCGAATATCGTATCTTTCACTTTCTACTTCGTCGATTACAATATCACAGTATGTATATGAACAGGCAAGCATACGTTTAAATTTGCAAGCAGATATTCTTTCGTGACTCAATCACTTATTACATTTAATAGGAATGATACAGATTATCACTTGCTTTCTGAAATGAGAAAATAATTGAAAACAATTATTATGAGAAGATCCCCTATTTAAAAAAAAATGGAATTTTTCGTAATGTTACCTCTAAACAAGCTGAAAAGGGACCGTACTTAAAGTGCGTCACAGCTCAAAGGGAGGGATTTATAAATTTTATTGTTTAGCTCAAAATGTAACAATTTTCTAAAAAAGACATCTTTTTTTGTTGCGAATTGAACTGTTTTGTTAAAAATTCGTCATTTTGGGTTAAAAATTCAAATCATTTCGTAGAAAATTAACCTTTGTTTAAAATTAATATTTTGTTGATGGTCAGTCAACTAAAATGTTTTGTGGATAAAAACTATTTTTTCTGAAAATTTTGTCGTTTTGATTAAAAAGTCCATCCTTTTCATTAGAAATATTGCATCTTTCTTGGATAAAAATACAACTGGTAGTATGAAAATTCAACTCTTGTTTCAAAGTTTATCCGTTTGATTTAAAATTCAAAATTCACCTGCTTTAGCAGAAATGACACCTTTTTTGGTTAAAAAAGCAACTGTTCGTTTGAAAATTTAACAATTTTGTTTAGAAGTCGTACTTTTTGGTTGAAAACTCTGCTGTTTTGTTAAAAATTTAATATTTTTGCGTTGAAAAGAGAACTGAAATCATTTTGGATGAAAATTCAATTATTTCTACGATTTTTTTAAAATTAAAAATCCATTTGTTTTACTTCAAATAAAAATTCATCTGCCTGAAGAGAAATGTAATATTTTTCGATAAAAATGTAATTATTTGTAAAAGAATTTAACAATTTGGTTAAAAAGTCATCCCTTTTAGTTAAAAATTCGTCTGTTTGGATTAGGAATACCATTATTTTTGGTAGAAACTTATTTCTTGTTTAAAAAGTCACATTTTGATCGTGAAAAGTCAACTAAAATCTTTTTTGACAGAAAATTTAACTATTTTTCTAAAAATTTATCATTCTGATTTACAAATGTATCTGTTTTAATAGATTTTTTTTATCGAAAATGCCACTTTTTAGTTAAACATGATTCATCTTTGTTTCAGTATTCAACTATTTTGTTTAAACGATTTGATTGAATCAGTTTGTTAAGAAATAATTTTTGCTGTTAAGATTTATATTTTTAGTCAAAAACGTATCTCTTCAGCAGAAAGTTTAACTACTACGTTCAAAGTTAAACAACATTGTTAACAATTTTTTTGGAACGAAGGCTTATGTCTTGTGTTGAAAATTTAATTGTTTAGTGATATTGATATTTTTTAGTTGAAAATACTTCTTTTTTTGTGAAAAAATAATGTTTTGGATTGAAGTTTAATTTTTGTTGTGTAAAAATGCATAAGATTCGTGGAAAATTAATTTTCGTCTAAAGACATATGTTTTGTTAGAAAATTTAATTTTGGTAAGGAAAACTCGTCTTTTGGTTTAAACTTAAAAGGTTGAACAATTTAGATAAACATTTCTTTCTTGTGTGAAAGCTCTTTATTTTTTGAAAATTGATTTTTTTGTTTGTTATAAAATTTTTCTTTTTTCATAAATTTCATCTTATTTTATTTTTTAATAATTTCGTTGAAAATTCAAGTATTTTGTTCAAAAGCCATCTTTTATAATAGAAAGGACATTTTGTTGTTTAAAATAAATTAGTAAATTCGAAAACTTTAAATTTGCATCTGAAATACTGTTTGATTCCATTTATAAAAGATTCTATGTTAAAAGTATTACAATATTAAAATGCTAGTTTTTGAATTTCAATGATCAAGGAAAATGAACAATTATTCAAGGAAAAATCAGGGAATTTTTAAAATGAAGTTCTCGGACACCCAGTCGAATTCTACTATCAATATCCAACAACAAAATTCGGGAAACTAAAAAATACGTACAGCAAGAGGGGGCAGGTACATTATTTTGTTACGGTTTGTTACAGAGGGTAGAATGAGTCTTAGAGAGGGCCTATTATGCGTTACATAATTTAACTACGGCCCCTTACGGAAAATTTGCGTAAAGGTAGACAGCTTGTTTTAAAAAAGAATAACGCCAAACAAATCAGCAACGTAAGATTCTATAAATAAAGAGTAAATCAGGCTTCTCATTGCCAGTGTCACGGATTTCATCGGCGCTCAATCCGGAAACGGTAGATTTGCACAATCGACAGGGCTGTCAGGTATCTTATCAAGATTAGACATGCGATAGACGTTGTTTATTATCATCTGTCGATCATTGGGTACAGCGTATTTTCTGCGGATATACAGAACCTAGCCAGTGAACAACGTAACTCTTCTTCGATATAATGTCGATGTATTTACGGTTCGACGTTACCTTCATGACATGGTGGTATACCGTGGTAGCCGGTGAATTTATTTATGGAAGCACCCAGAGCTTATAATAGATCACAATATAAACCGGCCCACACGTCAGTGTAACATCGAAAATGTACATTTTGCACGAGCTTGCTGAGGCTTGTTTTTCTGAAGAAACGTGCCTTTGGTCACCACTAAGTAGCCCTCAGATGAAGTTATATATACCTACAACCACGAGATTTGCTCGTTTATTTTCGGCGGGTTCTATTATGGCGGGGAAAAAACATCATAACGCCGCGGGTGGTGCCTCAAATCGCGTTTCTTGTTCGAGAAGTGCTTGCAACTTAGGAGAAGCATTACGCTTAAGAGGTGTAGTCCCCTTGCGGAAACAGAAAATAATAAATCATACTGAGAGAAAGAGATTTTTTATGTGGATTTATAGTCCATCTGGGAGAACCTGACACTTCCTTCGGATTTGCCTGACTTTCATTTATAGCGCACATTCTGTATTATTACCCTGATTCACTTGTTTTAGCAATGCTCATTTATATCAGACATTATCTTAAAGATTATCATTTTGCGATGAAGTTGATCTTCCTTTTTCATCAATCATCTGATGAGACCAGGAACAGGAGATAATTTAAAAATACCAGTCACGGGTTCTTTCAATTCTAGTAAAGTTATAAATATTTTTAACTATTATTCATTCTTATTGGGCAATTATTTCGGACGTTTAATCTTAAAACTTGAAGGTAAACATTTCACAATTTTGGAGAGCGCGAATTAAAAGTTTAAGTTAACTTAAACAAGGTTAATTATACCATTTAAAGCAAATCAATCAATCAAATGTCTTTCAAAATATTGAAATATTAAAATCGAAGATTTTTAATATTTCAAAACGAAACGTTCAAAATTTACAAGGAAGAAGGAAACATTCAATACTTAATAATTTAAGCGGAAAATCCTTCCAATTGAAAATTTTTTAAATCTAAACGGCCCCAGACGAAAAGCAAAATCTTCTCGCCTGAAGCAAAATTTCTTAAACGCTTTTTGACCGGATTATCCGACCGGATCCCGCCCGGTATTGCAGCCGGGATCCGACCAGTTTACCGTGATGTTTTTAGTTGGATCCCGGCGGGATTCCCCGAACAGCGCCCGGCTTAAAGCGAGGCTATCCGAATGGGATCTGGCCGGATACCTGATTGGATTCCTACACGGGTACTATACATTATTTTATTTCTTTTGCACAATTTTTGTATAAAACAAATGAAAACTACACATAAAATTTCACATTATGTATAATATATATTTTTTTCCCCCGCCTGGTGAAGTACTTGAAAACGAAGAAATAGGAATTTAAATTATTATTATTATTATTATTATTATTATTATTATTATACCATTAAGCCATTTCCCTTCCAGGGTAAGCGTGACTCACTGAATGAGGAAGGAAGTAATGAGGGGAAGGAGGTATAGATTTTTAGATTGATCTAGAATTCGCGTGTTATTTATTTAAATAACACAATCGTTCCGTAACACTGCTTCGACCCAGGTTGCTGATCAATCTCTAACGATTCACGATTTTCTCACGAAAATAGGAGAAAATTAAGGGAATTAAGGGAAAGCATTACGGGAAAGTTCAATCAAAATAGCTAAATTTTCAAGCCGAAGAGAAAAATTTCTATGAAAAAAGAGATTTGAGTTTCAGCTGAAAATTTTTTATTTAAAGAAAAGTTAATTTCCAACAAAGAAAGAAAAAATTGTAAACGAATCCATGAATTTAAAAAAAAAATAAATAAATTTCAACCAAATAGTTGCATTTACAAACACATAGTAGTTCAACTTTCAATCTATGAGACGAATATTCAACATAATAGTTTACTTTTTGACTAAATAATACCATTCTTAAGGTAAAAAGGCTAGTCTTTTAGAAGGCAGTTAAATCCTTTTAAAAAATTTAATTTTTAACAAAGAAAGATGAATTTTCAACCAAAGAGTAATAAAGACAAACAAGCACGAAATTTGTCCAAAAAGACGAATGTTCAACAAAATAGTTGAGTAACTGACCAAAAAAGATGAATTTTGAATAAAATAATTAAACTTGAAATCTAAAAGAGAGTTGGATTACTAGATTGAAAAGTTAAATTTTTAACAAATAGATCGTTTTCAACAAAGAAAGATAAATTTTTAACTAAAGAGAAATGTCCAACTATTAAGGCTTGCAATTTGAACAAATTAAAACTTTACATATGGATTCACGCACTTAGAAAATGTTCAATTTTAATCAATATTAATTTAAATAGTAATAATTATAAATTTGTAATGATAAATTATCCAATTTTTAATTATCTCAATTAAAACGGTACAATTTGTTCTGATAATAAATTTCAATTTTGAAAGTTTCATCTTCATTAAAATTGAAACTGATTATGAAGAGACCATCCTACAGTAATTTAATGAACCCACAGTAGGTTAATAATTAATTCAAAGCATAAATATATATGAAAGAATAAATTCTTATCTTAACTAATTAACACGTGTAGCGTCTTAGCAATTAATTTAATTAAATGGGATATTTTACATACATTAGTATTTTTAATGAAGGTCTTTCCACTGCAGGTTCATTATCATCTGCAGGGTGATCTCCCTTCTGTAATGTCATATTGCTTAGATTGCTTTTGCACTGTAATGAAAATCATTTTCTTCTAGACTTTTTAATCACTGAATTTTATCGCAAGGCGAATGCTCGATTTGACCTTATGAAATGAGCTCATCAGAATGACATGTATACGAACCCAAGTCTTTTAGCCGTATCATTTGCAACTTGTACCTCAGTCAGGCGGAAGGGCCTTTCATCAGCTAGCTAGCACACTTTTCTAGCGTAACCAACCGGCTGTTTTATGAAGAACATCATTTCCGGTTCGACGAGTAAGCTGAAAGAGCTGGTAGTAAAAACATCTTCGGTGCATAATTTAAATTACGTTCTTCGTTTATTTGAGAATTCGTACCCACAAAGTGGAAATCTGCAAGAAACTCGGTTCTTCGCGAAACGTTTTCCACGATTAGAAACTAGTAACATTGAAATAAAAAAAGATCATTTCGAAAGCGGCCTTTCTCAATATTCTCTGATAATGAGACAAATAGATTATTGAATCGAGGAAATATGGATTTTGAAAACATTTTTCTTAATCTAGAAAAAGATGATTGTAACGCATTAGACATTCTTCTCAAAACATTTCGAGTAATTTAAACACATTTTTGAATAATTATGCTTGTTTTTTTTTTATTTTGAAGCGGTTGCTGGCAGGGGGTCGAAATCTAGCGAAATCGAGAATTTTTTTAACCTTTTCAAACCTTATTTCAAAATTCTTAAAACTTTTAGATTTTGTTACAAAAGCTACAAAAGTCCACATTTTTAAAAATCTTTTTAAATTTCCGTAAAAACTACTGGATTAATTTAGGACAATTTTCAAAATATTTTGAATTTTTAAAAATATTCTTTTAAAATTAATTTTGCAAAATAAAAAACCATTTTATATTTTGCGAGAAATCCTTTGAAAAAATTATACTCTCTTGACATCCTTTAAAAATTTTAAGAAGCTTCTGAACTGCTTGATCGCAATCTTTAAAAACCTACACTTTGTTTAAAGTTGTTTTTTTAAATCTTTATAAGTCTGCAATTATTTTTTAATCTTGTTAAAACTTCTAAAGCTCTCTTACCCTTCTTCACATTTTTTCTAAAATTTTAAATCTTGAAAATTTATGTCAGATTAAATTATTTCAAATATTATTTATTATAAATTATTTTAAATTATTTTTCTCGCCTCTTTGGAAGTTTGAAAAAGTTTACAAATTATAGTCCGATAAAAAAATTTAAGAACAGAACTGTTTTCAATTATTAAAAAATCATTTACAGTTTAAATTTTTGATTTTAGTAATAATGTTTAGAAACCTTTTGAACTCAATTTTATAATGAAATAAAATGACTGATTTGGAAATTTTGATTTATAAAACTGTTAGGTTTTCGAAAAAATTCCCGACTCAAATTTGCATTTCTTGTTAAATTTCCGATTTTATTTCAAATCCCGGCTATCACCGGATTTTTCCCGGTTAATAGTGTTTTAAATAATAAGGAAAATTCCAGGAGAAATAGATTCCATATAACATTTTGAAGCACCTAATACGATGACCTGTTTCATAGTAAAGCTTCGTTTTCATTTTATTTCTCTTGAACATTGTTCCACAGTTGAGTGAGCGTTCGTTTCAAAACACATTTTGGCGTATGTTGGAAGCTTTTCATCTGGCCCGCTTAATTGGAAAGTATTGGCTGCGAACGTCAGCGCCAACGCTACATTCAGTTCCTTTGAATGAGCCTTTAGATTTTAGAATAAAAAGAATATTTTCAAAAGCTCCATATTTCATTTTATTGTGTGAGGGGATTAGGAGCTGACTGCTTTCCTTTGATTAAAATTTTATTTTCCAAATGCAATAATCACTTTAGCTTTAGAGAGAATATATTCATCAAACAATTTATTAAATTATTAACAGGGTGTCTAGTGATAATCCAATTTAAGATTCCAGATTTTTCTCCCCACCATATTTATTTCACTGAATAATTTAAAGATTTCTTTGAAATTTGGCAAGTATTTATTAACGCATGCTAATTATATGAGTTATATTTGTTTTTTGAAATTCGTTAAAGCTATCAATATTCTTGATAAAATTAGCAAACATGAAAACATTTTGTCAATTTTTAAAGAAAAGATTGAAAAAATAGTGCAAATCAATGTTTTCTTCAAATTCAAATGAAATTTATTACAATAAACATTTTTCAATATTCTGAGGATAATTTAAAAAGTAAATTTCTATAGAATCGCATCAAAATATCACCATTACTGTGAATCTTTTTGCTTGCATGGTGTAGCAATTTTAAAATTGAAACAAAAATATTGGCAAAAATTACACTTTTTTTTTTAAGTAATATTTGTTGTGAAATACTCATAAGATTTTTATTCTTATTTTCATGGAGATGAAATATCTACTAATTTATCAACTTTTTCGCCCCAGCTTTCTAATATTTTTATTATATTAAATTTGGAGAAAATATTCGAATTTGAAAGAACTTAACTATCTTTGAAATCTCATAAAATCCTTTAAAATATTTTCAAATACTTTTGAAGAACTTCAAAATCATTTGAAATGCTTGATGTTTTAAGCCAGTTAAAATTACTTTGAATCTTCAGAGTCCTTATTTTGAAATAATTCGACAATCCATAATAACTTTTAAAATACTTTAAGGTATCTAGAAATATACAAAATTCTTAAAAATATTTTATACCTACTTGAAGCTTTTAGAATTTTTTTAATAAGCTCTGAAATATTTTGTAACAAACTGACAACTTTCACAAAATCGTTCAAATATCTCTAAATCCCTTAAAGTTTTCTAAAATTGGTTGAATTCCATAAAAATCCTGTTAAAATCTTTTCATGGGCCAAGAAATCTCAAAAAATTCTTGGAAGTTCTTAGAAAATCTGCGAAATCTCCTGAAATATATTTAGTAAAAGTTTTTTGAAGTCCATCGATATCTTTACAAGTTTTATGATATGTCCTAAAATATTCTGAAGCCTATTTAAAGATACTTTAAATCTTTAAAAATCACATAAAAATGTATTGGAGTTCATATGTATTTTGTGAAATTCTGAAATATTTAAATGTTCAAATTTTGTTAAACATTTTTTTTTCAAACCCAAAGATATCTGAAAAAATCTTTTGAAATTTGGTAAAAACTTAATATCTGAAGTACACAAAAATTCGAACGTTCCAACTCTCGGTATTCAAGAATTAACCACAATGAATAATCTTTTTTCTTTAATGAGATTAAGTTTTACTCTCTTATTCAGCTGGATAATTTAAGATCTCTATTTGCAAAAACAATGAAATATTTGGCCTCCATAAACAAATGAACAAATCGACACAAATTGAACGTTAGCAAGATAGAAACATATCACAAATCAAAAAGTGAACAAAAATCGTTTGACACTGAAAAAGCAAAACTTTATTGGGTGAAAATTCCTGTATTGTTTGGAATTTTTTATAAAATTTTAAAAAGGTATTACAATTTATAAAATTACTGAATGGGGAATTGTGCAAGAACAATTATTTAAAAATTGGTTTTAGATTAAGTGATGAAATTCAAGCAAAAGAATTAAATTTTTTCTGCTTGGACACATGTTATTGTTTGAGCCTTCTCGTTCAACCACTGAAGTTAAGCATTCTTTGGCTCGGATTTACACGGTTGGAGCTGTCATACCCTATCTGATAGGGTGCATTTTTTCCGTCTCCAACTGCTACACTAATTATAAGGTTATTATACCAATTTCAAGGAGCTTTCGAATATCATAGAAATGTCTAATAAAAATTGCTGAAAGCCTTTGAGATTCGAACTTTTACTTCAGAGTTCAAGGGTTTCAGATTCGCCAATAAATATCTCTCCGGATCAGGTGAATGAGGATTCCGAATCATTGTAGAAGCATTTTCTAATAGCAAGCATCCTTGACCGACTGCAAGTGCTAGTTCTGTTCTTTCCAATTGTTTAAAAAGCTAATTAACGCGTCAGAAAACGGAGGAGAGAACTAGAGAAGTTGTACTCAGAACACAATAGCGATCGCCGAGAGGGAATTGCGTACTTAAATCTCAGCATGTTTTGTTGGATGCGACATCGAGAGCTTTCCTTTCACTGTCAGAAATATCAGTTATGAAGTTATACACAATACAGTAACATGTACCTATATACGATTTAAATATCAGTTTAAAAATCTATGATTCTGTACTATATATAAAAAATACTATAGATTCAAGTACGAGTGTAATAAAACATTTTAGAGGAACAGACAACGCTCCGTTGAGCGTAATAATTAATCCATATAAATTATTGGACTTTTGCTGGAATATATAGTAGACGCATTTCACTCGTCGCGTTAGCTTAGTTCACCTTGCGCGTTTAACGAGCAGGGCTAATAATTAACGTCGGAGTTTATCGTCTCTTTCGATAAATATTCGAATGATCGTGAGAGATGAAAAAAGTTGGTTTCTTCAGCTCTCCCGAGGCAAAAGATTGTTCGTTTGTTATTAACGGATAATTTAACGCCAAGTTTGATCTTAATCAAATGTCAAAATGTTTCGCAACACTGGCCGGAAAACTATTGTGAAACGTTAAACAGTTATTGAAATCCGAGGCAGTACTCTTCATTTGCTTTTACTCATAGCCTCACAGCCTAGTGAGTGGCTGTGCATAAATTACGTAAATTTTTTGAATGGGGGGAAGGTCGAAGATTTTTCGATACTGTATTACATGGGGGGGGGGGGGGGGGGGTGATCAAAGGTAAAAATTTTTTTACTGTAAACAGCTGTTTGTCAGCAAACAAATTTATGAGAGAGGGCAGGCTGTGTTTAGTCAAGCATGACAAAGAGCTCGCACCGCGTTAGTTGCATCACGTTGCGTCATGCCTCGTAAGCAACAAGAAATCTTTTGTGCGGTCCTATCTGTTTACGTTCGGATTCTCTGATTTTGTGTTGAATGCCACAATTGAGACCGTGCTTAAATCGAAGTTCCAGTTTAATTGTAATTTATCTGCTAATGGTAGTAGTAACTATCAACATTATTATTATTATTATTATACCATTAAGCCATTTCCCTTTCGGGGTAGGCGTGACTCACTCGGCAGGGGAAAGGAGTAGTGTGTGGATGGGATAGAGATTT
>NC_046659.1:71919702-71925438 GCF_010883055.1 Belonocnema kinseyi
CGTCGTTCACTCTACTGACACTCTTTTTATTAACTATTTTCCGCCATACTTTCCTGTCCTGGCATACTTCTCTAGCTTCTTTTATGTCCATGCATTTTTTTTGTTTGTTTTTTTTTGTTTTTTTTTTAGTCTTAATATTAACTGTAATAATCATAAATTCACGATATTTTATACTAAGTATATGTAAACTTAGAAAATAATATGTGTAATAACAATAAGTATTAAGTTACTTAGTCCAAAACTGTAATTTCGAAGCAAAATTACCAGTTATCTGAACTAATAATTTTAAATTATTTAAAAAAAGCTTCAATGTTTACTTAAACTATTATTGTTAATTATATAAATTATCAAAATTCCTATTTATATATTTATAATTCATTATTTATTTACTGTTTATAATTCATAGGTAGAAAGTTAATCCTCTTGATTGATAACTCAACTATTTCCTTGAAAGTTTATGCATTTTGTGGAAAATTTCTCTTTTTTGGAAGAAAATCGATTTTTGGTTCGAAACGTAATTGTTTGGTTGAAAATTCAAAACAAATTTAATTAAAATATCAACTATTACATTCTTTGGTAAAAAAATTCATATTTCTAGGTTAAAAATTCAACGCACTAGTTGAAAACGAAATTAATATAAATTTGAAATAATTTTTTGTTTAAAGATTCATAATTTTTGTCAAGCAGTCATCTCTTTAGATGAGAATGAACGGCTTTGGTGAAAATACGTTTTTTGGTAAAAATTAATGTTTTTAACTGAAACACTGGTTACAAATTTAACAGTTTGATTGAAAATTAACTTCTTTGTTGAAAATTTATGTTTTGTAGAATATTCATCTGTTTTGTAGATATATATATTTTTTTTTAAATTAAATATTTATTTTTTTAGTGAAAATTTAGATATTCCATTTTGGGTTAAAAATTATTCTATTTTAGTATTAAAATCCCCTATTTGGTGGACAATTTACGTAATTTGTTGAAAACTGAAACCATTGGTTAAAAATGTATGTATTTTTTTGAAAATTCATTCTTCTTGGCAGTAAATAATCTCTTTGGTCAAATATTCTCCTTTCTGGTTGAGAAATCAATTATTTTGTTGAAAATTGAACTGTTTGATAAAAAGCTCCACTTGTCTTTCTTAGTTGAAAGCTAAACTCTTGTTGAAAATTCGTCTTATTAAAGTAAATTAATACTTTTAGTTGAAATGCAAATACATGGTTGACAATGAATCTGTTGTGATTAAGGATTCAACTATTTTATTAAAAATTTGTCTTTTTTTGTTCAATACAACTGTTTTTTATTTATAATAAAAATCTTATGTTAGTCAAAATATAAACTATTACATTTTTGGTTGAAAAGTGACATTTTTTGTGATTCAAAATCCTACTACTTTGTGAATTCATCCGAAAGAGTAAAATATCCCTCCACCTACACACACAAAAACAAATCGTCTTACGTTTTTTTGTATAATCACACAATAATTTAGGAAAAAAAATTTAGTCGGTAAAAATTGAGTAAGATAGGTGGGGGTTTAAAACTAATAAATCATCACAAAAGGGAATACGTGGTTCAAAATTTCAGAAAAAACTTAACGTAATTTATACACAGCCCCTAGGGGGATAAAAAGCATTGTAAAAATACTCAAACCCCAAATAATGTTTTTAATGTTTTCTTTTTATCAGAATACCTAACACTAAATACACGAGACCTATTTATTCCTAATATGGAAAGGCTTTTGAAATTTTGTTCTTGAAGTTCCAAGCACCCTTTCGGTGTTAGTCCAGACGATAATACAATCCAGCTGACAAAAGTAACCTTTATATAATTATTCTTATTTTATACTCATTTTTTTTTTAAAGTAAAGTAAAACTTTCCCTAGAAAACGCGCTTTATTTATATATAAAATATTGTGTTTACTCGAGCCATAATACACGGTAAAGTGAGTTTTCCGGTGAATTCCCTTGTTACTCGAGGACCACGTGCAGGTTGCCCTTCCCTGCGAATAAAGCTTCGGTATGTTAGCAGAGGGTACGCTAACTTTCCAGATGTTCATTATTTCCAAAGTAACTGCTAACGTTTTCTTTCCAGCGAAACTCGTACGTTTTGGATTATCCTTTCGCCTTTGCTCTTTTTTATTCGACATGATGCCGCAGATGTTCATTGTGCAATTCTAACTCACACACAAACACACACGAAGTACCCAATAAGCATAGGTATGTCGACATAATCAATGCGGAAAACAGCGGCACTCGATAGACCATTCGATAACCTCGCGTATGTGTCTATCTTATCTATCTACCTATTAAAAATTGTATTTTAACTGGCACAACACCAAATAAATCCGTCCTTTGCCAGTAGTAAGGGGCAACTAGGGTGCCCCTTACTACCTTTTGAACCATCGATAAGGGATAATTTATCAAATATGTTACCAATTTTAGGCATTTTTTGACCTTCCCCCCCCTGCTGACAACCTTTGATTTTGCCCCCCCCCCCAAGAAAGTAACGTAGCCCTTCCGTAAATCATGATTTTAGGTATGCACTGATTTTTTGTGTTTATAGCGAGTCCAATTGACAATGCCGATTTTGCCTACGTGACCGTGTGGTGAACTATCAACTTCGGCAATAAATTAACAATTAAAATCAACAAAGTGACTTTTAGAGTAAGAGTTGATCTGTACATAATTGAATCTTATGCGACTGTTTATGCGGGTATTATTGCATTTTTAAACTGAGAAAGGCACATTTTTAACCAAAAATGGAACATTTACGCTTTTAATTTTAAAAAAAGAATAATTTTAAATTATAAAAAGAAATCGAATTTTTTAACAAATAGTAGATTTTCTTTGCTAAATTATTGAACCTTAAAATAAAAATGACGAGTTTTCAACAAAACAGTTCAACTACCAACCAAATAGATGAATTTTTCACTTAAAATTCAAATCGGCAACCAAAAAATGCATTTTTAAGAAAGTCGTTCAACTCTAAAACATAGCTGTTTTAAACTTTTTTTAAAACTTTTAACGAAATTCAAGAATTCTCAACCCAAAAGTTTAATTTTCAACTGAAAATGAATTTTAAAAAAAGATTAATTTACTAACAAAAAAGAAGAATTTTTAATAAAATTCTAGAAATCTTAAACAATAAGATGAATTTTTGAGAAAGAAATTTTTTATCATTTTTAAGAAAGTAGTTCAACTTTAAAACCCAGTTGTTAAATTTGTAACGAAAAAAAAATGAATTTTTAAACAAAAACATTAATTTTTAGACAAAATATTAACTTTCTACTAAAAACATTCATCATTTGGAAACGTACTAAAACTTTACCATATGTAGTTATAGAAAAAAACTTCTTAAAATTCTAAAAGCTTGATATCATGTAACTTTACTCTCACTGAGCCAGAAGTGTGTCATTGAGATTCGCGTGTTCGTCCATCAGCTGGTTAGGTGTGACACTTATCATTCATCACTTTTGTTTTAAGCTTTGTAAAATTATCTTTTAAAAACCGTGCTTTATTCCCACAAAAATAAATGAAGGCCGGACTTCAATATAATAGTATATAATATAAAGCGCCTAATTGTCACTGGTTGAATCTATCATTTGGTATCATCGGTATATTCAGTAACGTTGTTCCAGTTGAGTCACTTAATGGTTCACTCAGTCAAATAAGGAAAATCACTGGTTCACCAGTAATAATTCAAAATACTGATTCAACCAGTGAAAACTTCAATAATTCAGTTTAAGAGAGCATTAAAAAATGAACAAATTTCAACAAATGGTAAAAGTATTTTAGTTTTGAAAATATACCAATAAAAAATATATACCATGTGAAGGGTTGAAAAAATGACAATTTGACCATAGTCATTAAGTAATTCTACAATATATAATTGGAGAGAAAAAAATTTTTTATTTAAAGATACCAGAAAAAACAATAAATTATTATACCACGGTTACCAAATAATTTTTACACTAAAGTCTCTTCTAGGGTTATTTTTTCTTTATTCTAAACAGAAGGTGCATCGAAGAAAATACAATATATAAAAAGAGAAATTTCGCTTCAATTCGACAAAGCTTTCTTTCCAAGACCTTTCAATCTTTTTTCATATATTGCCCTACTTCCCAGTGCTTTAGTTCTTCTATTCCTAGCCAGGAATTCACCAAATGGTTTTTTTTTTTGTAAAAAGCGAACATACCTCCTTTGAAGCTTTGAGAACCTATTTTTTAATCGGTCTGAAAACAAAGCAGCTGGTTCATACGATACATACCAAAAACCTTCGATTTAAAAAGGAAAACGTTTAATAAGAAGCATGGGTAGATGTTTTATATTTTGTAAGTTAAATGAAATATGGTAATCTCCATTATATGTATATTATATGCAAAAACGTATAAAGGAACGTCTACCTTTGGGATCGGTGGCAATCCGAAAGTTAAATAGTGACTTAATTCACAGGAGACAAAATCGTTACGAGCGCCGAAAAATGTACATTGACATTACCCGATTGAATTTGAATGCCACGTAAAAGTTACACACCTATACTAACTTTTCACCTGCAAAAACCTTTTTCCATAGGACAATATCTTCTGCTCCTTCTTTGGATATAAAGATTATAATTGTATAAAATTAAAAAAAAATGTGTTCCTTTGTTTTCAAAAATTCTGGAAATTTTGTATATGTATGGTCACTACTATAGTAAACACTAATATACAATTATAAATGATAAAGAAATTTTTGGGATTGAGCAAAAAAAACATTTTAGAAATCGAACCTGAAATTTCTTCAGTTTGAACCAAAGAAACATCTTATCATTCTCAGATATTACAGTATAAAAGTATAAAAGAAGCAGCTATGGCTACAAAATCAGTGTCCCGAAATCTGAGGAAGGACGCACCACTGCTAAAATTTATTAGCAATGTTCTCAGTCTTCGCAATCGACTGATCCGTAATTCAATGACGTTTGTGTGAAAAAATTACTTCGAGATATTGACTTGTATTTTTATTCCAAATAAAAAAATTAATTTGAAAATCGTAATATTCTGTCTCTCATTTTGTCCCCAAAACGAAAAATTTAGTATTTTTTTTAAACTTTTATGATACTTAAAAAGATTTCTTAACCCTTGAAGGAACACTTTTGCAGCTGAGCAATATTCACGATTTTCGATTTTTCTACATTTCAGGTAACGGGCTCAGCATTCCACAAAACAAATACGTACATTAGATCGAGGTGGAGTATTCCACATCTCGCAAGGTGTTCATAGTTTTTCATATACTTAATAAAAATCGAGAATTATTTATCTACATTTTATATAAACGACAGCCATTTAGAAAAAGCGTGATTTTTCACCAAACTTTTGCAGATGTCTTTCTTTATTGCAAAATATGTATGCACTTTCAACCCCGGCATATCTATTTCTGAAGGATATTCTCCTTTATATTATCGTTTTCATAAACAAAAATATATTTTCTTTTAAAATATACCATCATGAATAATAAAATCATGACACTTAAAAGTATGATTGCATATTTCTTTCTAATCAATGTTATTTCGTTCGAAAACAAAAATTTTAATCCGGCATATTTTACCTTGCAATCCGTCAAATAAACATTTGTACATATTTTACTGACAAGATTCAGAAATAAAATTTGTGACTGCGGAACACAGTTAACAAACTTCGAATATTTTATTTAGTAATTATTAAACTTTGTACATTGCAATGAAAAAGTATTCTTCTAATAAATA
>NC_046659.1:71925538-71932577 GCF_010883055.1 Belonocnema kinseyi
ACTATAATTATATTTCATAACTGTTCTAATTTTATAGTAAATAACAGAAACTAATTTTTAAAGGAGTATAGTTTTCAGCTATTGAAACTTTTTCAAAAACCCCCTTCAATTATGACACATAAAATCTGTTGAAATCTAAATCAAAAGCACTCGAAAGAAATTTTGAAAGTACTTACAAATTACTTGGACCCTAACATCTTGAAAATCATGTTAAATCACCTCAAATTATTAAAAGCTATTAAAAATACCTTAAGGTATTTCAAATTCTGTAAAATATTTTGAAATCCCTCGAAAATTATATAGGCTCTTCAAAATACCTTATAATTTTTTTAAATACCCTAAAATATTTAAAACGTCATTTCTTTTAAATAGAGTATTTGAAATCCATTATAACATTAAAATATCTTGAATATTTTTAATGCTATTGGAATTTTCTTGAGTGTGTTAAAAATACGCTAAAATCCTTTGGAATACCTTCAAATTATTGAAATCTATCGAAAAGCCTACGGAATAACACCTGGAAATATTTCAAATCCTTTGAAATATTTTGAAATCCCTTTAAACTTTTTTAAGCTTTTTGACATTTCTTAGGATTTTAAAAACTACCCAAAAATCTTAAAACTCCTTCGAAATCCCTCCATGTTATTATAATTTGTTAAAAATGTTAAGACAACTTATAAAATACCCTAAAATAATTTAAAAAAATTAAAGACAATTCAGAAATAGGCAATAGACCTAAATCTAATAGTGTTAAACTGTGCGCTGATTCGTTGAAAGAAAAGTGACTCAATTGATTCTTTTATTTATTTGAATATCTATAGTGACTTTATCTTAATATATGACTGAAAGGTTGTTATTTGAGAAAAATGTGACTAAAAGTGACTGTGTAGCAGCCTTACCTTCCTAACCTGTAGCTTCCTAACCTGATCGTATTCGCGTGTAAAGAAAGTGAGCGTTCAAAAATACCACAAAGTTAATCTGGACAGATCAGTCGGGATTGAATCAACGTGATAGTAAAAATCATAGTAATGCATTGCGGTCACCGTGAAACAGCAAATTATTTTTTAAACGTTCTTTCGAAGCCAACTCAGAAAACCGCAGCCTAACGTGATACAAGAAACGCGTGGTGAGATTTAATTAAATGGACGATAAAATTTCCACACTTTGACAAGAACGTCCCGTTGCATTTTCTCTGAATTCATCATCCAAGCGAGCAAAAATAAAATCGACGTTTCAGTCAATCCGTTAGCCACTGAACGATTCCATTCACTGTCATTCCTCTAAATGCTGGCGATAATACCTCCAGTCAAATCAAACATTCGTTTACGCTTCGATTCTTCCTGCTCGACATTTGCAATTTATTAGAGATCAATCCAAGCATCCGTGTGCTCCGCCTTTTGGCAAAAAAAGCTTATTTAATTTAGAAAAAAAAACTTTAAAATAAAAACTCAAAAGAAAAGTCAACTAAGTGTATTTTCAAAAATTAGTGTAATCGGCTCATAAGTGACAGTTATGTGACAAAGGAACAAAAGGAGAAAAAGGAAAAAGTCAACCAAACTGGCCGCATTACACTGATTTCTGAGAAAATACTTCTCTCGTTTAAAGGCTCTTTGTGCAATTCAGTTACACAACTTAACTTTTTTAGAGTTTATGTTTTTAAAGATTTTTTCTAAATTTCATAAACGAAGACATTAAGATATATTACCTTTTATTCTTTCTTTAAAGTTTGGTTCATGGCCGACTCTACAAATTATCGATGTAGAAACAACATGGAAAAAAGTTGCATTTTCTGTTCAATTTTATGAATTGCTGCAGAATTGAGATAGTTCTAAAAACTTATTAATAGTAATAGTATGAAGGTTGAAACCAGTGATTTCTGAATTTACGTGACAAAAGTTTAATAATGAATGAAATAATCTGTTATAATTTTGAGGATACTTTTTTTTAAAATTGACTTCAATGATACATTGTGATCCATAAGTTCAAGAAACAATTGATATATTCAAAATGCCTGTAACATTTATATTCTTGACGAAACATTATTGAATAATCCGAGTCATAAATTTAAAAAATACTTTTGAACGGATTGACTGATTCCGAAGAAACTCTGAGAACGTGCGTTTTTTACGATCTTTTTATTAAGCGGATCCAATGCTAGAAGACTCTTCTAGCATGGGGGGAATAAGATATAGTAAACAAAATTGTCAAGCACAACATTTTTTGCATTAAATTAAAAAAAAATGATACTCAAACTAATTCCGTTACGATTTTGCAGTTTAACATTTGATAAAAACCAAAAAACAGTATAATGTCTTCTTATTCAAAAGCATCAAGGGAAAAACCTGCGAACAAAATTAGTTTGTCCTTCAACCAATATAAAAGGTATCTACAAAGATTTCCAAAAAAGTAACCACCTACATCTTTCCTGGGATTACACTGAATAGTGAGTAAAAATAATAAAGATAAATTTTGGTGGGTATATATTAACCTATATCCCTACTGTCTTGCTACTTACGAAATGTGCCAAACCCAACATTATTTTCCAGAACTTGTTTCCCTAAACACTATTAATCTGGACAAGGCTATGGTCTATAATAATCAGTAATGTATTCTGAAAGCAATTCTGAGCTTATTACTATCTTTGAAAACAAGAGCACAGATTATTCAAATGAATCATCCATTAGGCTGAATAAATCAGCAGCAAGAGGAAGAGTTCCATAATCCGAGATCCGCATCATAATGGTATAATTTTCGTAATATGCTCTACCTCTTATATCAGTACGTAAATTCAAAATTCATACCTGCGATCTTTCTCTCTCGCATTCGACGCCATAGTGCTTCCGCCTTCTTCATAGGCCACTTCTCCACTTTGGCACTGAAACTTCGGAAGAACTTGTACTCTTTGAAATGTGACATTCTTCTTCCAGTCGAGTGCACAGCTTCTTGGACATTTCCGGGATTCGCTGGCGAATTGCTAGCGTGACCCTCCTCGGCCGCCATTTTCACTTGGAAACTCTCCTAGTCACGTAGAGATAAAAACTTGTCTGAAAGACCTTTTCCTAGCTTCTATAATGCCTCGGGTATCCTGAGCGATAAATCCGACTGGTCTTCATCCACCTCGAGTACACTTCAATCCGATTTTCAATTCACGACTCACAATTAACATTTAGGAAGAACTGAATTTCATCAGCATATCACAGAAAAATCTTTTATCACCACCACTTTAATCACTGTCGATACTTATACAATTCTTTTGTAGAGAATAAATTTATTCAAAATAAGTTGCTTCTCAAGAAATGTCTTCAAAATAGATTTCTCTAGAATATATATATCCTCAGAATAAAGTTCTACATCGTTTACTTGGAAATTGACCGGCAATCATTGTTTAGACAAACTCCACCTTCGAAAGCATTACTGTGAGCTTTTTTCTGTTGGTTGATCAAAGGGTATGTTTTTTATTTTGCTGAAGGTTTCGGAAGAGAGTTAAAATAGTTCTAGTGAGGAAGCCCTTTTATTGAAGAGGATGATGATTATAATCATGATAATTATGATGATGATGCATGTTGGTTGCAATGTTGGTAGAGGTACAGCGTAATGAGATTATTTCAGGTACACGTAACGCATTTCAGTATAGACTATAGGTCATGCACTGATCGTGACGAATGATATACAAGTGCATGATTATGTAGTGGCGTTCCTAGGGAAGTTGTACCCTTGGAGAACGCGACGGTGCCTCGAAACTTGGAACATTAGGAAAACTGTTGGAGAGAACTAGTAGTTGGTCATGCTGCAAGATTACACCTTAACGATAATTGATCGCCTTGCGATCGATGATCGCATCGATGCAACTCGAGATAATCGTCTAATGGAAGAGAAAAATTCCGTTTTTGTTCAGCGGATGTCGAGGTCATTGAATTAACGGTTACCAGAGATTAGATTGCAAATCTGTTTTTGTTTATACATAATCTATTCCGTTAACTACAATGAATGCAAAAAGTGATCATTTAACTACAATATGAGAATGTTTAAGAAGAGATTCAAAAACTATAAACTTGGAAATATTCCAGTTCTCCAGTATGTCTGTATCCTTAATAAATTCACAACCTCTAATAAAATTCAAACTCTCGACTTTTTATCAAACCTGCATAAAATTATATTATGAGACATCAAAGAGATATAAAAATTCTTACACGCTTTTTAAGAAGATAGAAGAACTATAAAATTATGAATGACATCTCATTTTAAGAAAAAAATTGCTTTAAAGAGGAAAGCGAAAAATCGGACAAATGAATATCAGCTTTCTCCCAGGGTTTTAGAGTCGATCATAAACTAATGCATGACAAGTGATGGCATTCTTCACACAAATTATGTTGTTTAATAGCCGTTTTAAAACAGCGTTTCTGATGTTCATAATCAATAGTCAAAGATATTTCAATAATACCCCTTCACAGAAATTATGTTGTCGGATAGCAATTTTGAAATGACCACTTCACGTCGATCAACTTCAGCAAAGGATAGTTTCATATTAGGAACATACATGAATGGGTTAAGACTCTTAAGAATGAAATTACTAGGTTTCGTAGACACACAATTATCAGCTGTCATGTTTTATATCCTCGAAGGAATCCTAATCGATTAGATTTAAAGAGCACTTGGAAATCTAGCATCTGTGTTTATTTTTTAACGTTTGAGATCTTTAAATGTGCTGTTTTTATTTGATCTTAACTTCGGTATAAATTACTTAGATAAAATTACCGACAATAGATTCATAAATTCGTTAACCTTAAACTATGTTTGCAAATAAAGCAGACCTGCTATTTAAAGCTAATGTTTGCATTTAGAGATTTAGAGTTTTTACATGATAATAAATTTGCACAATTTCTAGGAAATTTAAAGAAAGTTGAATCGAATCTTTTTGAGTTTTTGCTTGAAAACGAGTAACTGGCAACCTTCCAACAGTTGTTCATCTTGAAAAGTTACGAGCGATTTATGGCAATGCGTTTGAGGTGACAGCCCCTGTATCATTTTCAGGGTATCGTTTTAGAGACGATGGGTTTGAAATATGATACAGAGCGGTTAACTTCAGTAGCTCAAAAGCATCAACGTCGTTGAGGTGAAAAAATTGACCAGTGGGTGGACAAAACAAAATGCGCGCAAAATTAAGCGTAGGATAATCCGATGAAATATACCGAATTCAAAATTAGCCAACCAACATTTACCAAGTCGAAACCGAAAAAAGTACAATTCTTCATTGTTAAAATAAAAACAAAATTTCAATCTCTGACTTGCAAACAACATGCATAAGGGACTTTACTTCTTATTCGGATGTTAACAGTCTTAGATGAGCTTCTGCCTAACGTTAATCGAAATTCCAGATTTCCTTTGTGAAATAATTTTCCGCTTGTAAAGGGAAATGAGGCTCTTTCAGCTTCTCTTGCTGGGAAAGAACAGATTGCAATAATAATAATAATAATAATAATAAAATGTAAGTTTGTATCCGCAACTATGAAAGGATTCGTTAAATGAGTTTTTAATATAAAAATGTTGAAACTCCACTGCATTACATTATTAATTTCAATTAAAAATCGATTAAAACTGAATCAAAAACATGATCTCAACAGGATTTCTAAACGATTTTTAAATGTATAATTTATTTTTCACATTTGATGATTTATCATTATTCCTACGAGCTTCCTGTTTCAGAGGAAAACTGTGAAAATATTAATTTGCATAAATGAAAGTCATACCAGTTTTACGAGTAATACATCATTGGCGGAAAAAGTTCTTCAGGCATACTTCAATATCGATGATAACATCACTATGAATGAATAGATGCCAAGAAAATCATAAGACAGTTTTCTTAAACGGTTCACTGAAACACTAATGGAATCATGTTTTATAAAAAAAGTTATGGATTATATTTATCTAAGACTTGTATCTTTAACATGAAAAAATTGCAAATAATCTTTGGTTTCAAATAATAAATGTCTTTAAGACAAGTTACTTTGGCTCATAGAAATCGAATAATTAAATTTCTGTTTCTGATCTATGAATCGTGATGCGAAAGTTTCTTTAAGCTCTTTAACCTAAAATCTTTCAGAATGATCATTTTTATCTTTCACAGCTTTAAAAGTGATATTTCATTTTATTTTTAATTTATTATGAGATGCAATTTTAAAATAAATGGTTCATTTGATATAACTATATTCAAAATTAAATAATTTTAAATTCAGGATTTTAAGATTACGTTGATCGGTTGACAAATGAAAAAATGTGAGTTTGAAAAATTTAACAAGATTTTAAGTAGAATTGTATAAATGGCAATAATTTCAATTTAAAATGATAAAAATTATAAATTCATTTTGTAGACTATAAAGTTTTAATAAAAGGTTATAATAAAAACTACGAACTAAAATTGTCCGAAATTTTCGAGACTATAAGTTCTCTTAACTAGCTAGCTTTAAAAAATATTTAACTTTGAATCCGAAGTCTTTTATTATTTAAAAATCTTTAGTTAAATGAAAGAGAAATTAGAAGAAAAACATAAACCGTACGAATTTGGTAAATCTAAATTTTGAAATTTTCAAGTTTCGAATTTAAATCGATCATATTTAAACCAACTCAAATTTAGCAATTTCTAAATTAAAATATAAAAAATGGATTACATCATAGCGTTCAAAATTTATGTATCTCTATTCCAAAACGACAGAAATAAAAAAATGCAATAATACTGAACAAGAATCATTGAAAATGAAGAAAATTTTAATGTCCTGAACTTGAATTTTTACACATTTTAAATAATGAGAGTCGAACGTTTTGTAATTATGATTATGAGAAAGTAATGAATAAAATAATTTAAATTGACGTGATCAAAATGAAAAATTTCATTAGAGTTTTGTTATGGTAGCTGTACCAAAAATCAGATCTACAAAAAAAATAGCTTTACGGTGATTTTATAAATCAATATAATATACTGATGATGGAATTTTAAGCAACAAAATATTCCGTAGATTTTAAAATATTTTAAAATCTATCTTGG
>NC_046659.1:71932677-71959289 GCF_010883055.1 Belonocnema kinseyi
GAACTGTAGAAACTGTTTAACTTGTAGCCTTTCTCCGCCAATGAACAGTATCGATATGGCATTCAGTGACTGATCTACCTCACAGCAAGGTTAAGCTCGTTTGTTCTGAACAATGAGTACATTATCTCATCAGCAATCAACACATCGACTTTAATTTGACGTCGTTATGAAACTTCCTTTAGCAACCGATTTATTCTCAGGTAAAAGCTTGATAACGATATTTATCATATGTTAATAAATCAAAACCCATATAAATAAAACCCGTAGAAAATATTATATTCTAGGCTTACGGATGTCAGAACACTAGCATTTGATTTTAAAGTGAGAATTCATAAGGCACTGTGCAAGATGAAATACTATTATTGGAATATTGAAAAATGGATTTACTGACACACTTTTGATACAAAGTGTTAATTAACAACTGCGAATATTTTTTCAAATGTTTGAAAGACGATGAATGCCTTTTCGACTGGAACACTAAAATAGATATTTTTTCTATAACCACTTTGGCAAAGATAAATGTCTGTAAGAAAATTTAGCATCTGTTGATAAGATTGAAAAAGGTTCTTACATTCTAATTGAAAGAGTTCTATTAAAAAATCAATTATTCCAAAGCAAATATAATATCATGTAATTCAATTCAATTCAAATTTCATAATCTATGTTGTGGTTCATTATTATTTAGAAGAATGCTGTTATAATAAAATAAAAGTAAAGAATTCTAAGGCTTGTCATGCATATTCCCTTTTCTCTAGTTAGTGAAAAAATATTTATACTCCTCTTAAACACTTTGTTTAGAAAATTTATAAACGTGATGGGTAAGGTTTCAAAGGAAGGTTTGACAGGAAGTGTTTACAAAAATGTCTCCTTGTTAGATTCGAATTTATGAATCGCTTCTTTCACTTTTCAACCTCTGAAATTAAAGTTTTAAATTTATTTCAAAGTAAGATATTTTAAAAAAAGATTTTTCTGATGTCGCAACGACATTTCCTAACAGTCATTCAACCTAAAGCTAATTTTCAAAGGAGACATTTTCAAAGTGCTGAAGCGTGTTTCGCAAGTTGCAAAACACACAAATAAAAAACGTTTTATTATAATCGCATACAGGGGACAAGGTTATCTATAATTTGTGCAAATTTGACCTAATTTTATTTTTAATTTTTGGACGAAAAAAACAACATGTATTAAGTTAAGACAGAAAAAGGTATAAGAAGTTAAATCTTGAATTAGACCAACTTCTATAGTGTAGAAAACAGAGTTTTTAATGTAAATAACATTTTTCTCTTGAAGAGTGCACTCGACGTTGGTGGTATAATTCTTTTTATGTATGTTTTTAGAAAATTTATAAAACTTAAAGTGAAAGTTTCTCTCGGTTAGACGTTAATACGAAAAAGCATAACTGCGCTATGAATGAAAAGTAAAAAATAATATTATACGGTGTAAGTCATTTGTATTGACAGATTTTACTTTTGAAATTTCAGATCAAAACCGAAGCATTGATTTTGACAAAAAATTTAAAATTTGAATTTGCAGCAAAATTTATTTGGACAATTATTATTAATTAATCACATTTTTAAATCGCTAAAACAAAGATTTTATATGGCTTAAATAAAAATGTTGAAATGAGAACAGAAAATTGAATGAAAGGTACGAACTCTCAATGGAACATCACGAGGAGAAATAATGATACATTTTGCATATAAATTGTAAAGATTAAAATATCGTAGTTAAACTGAAAGTACGTGCTAATAATATCAGAACTGGTTTTCAAATTTTTATACTTTTCCAAAACTTGAATACCAATTTGTATTATTCCTCCGGTTTTCTTACTAACTAAAAAAGTCTACGAGACGTTTAAATTTTGCAAGACATATGAAACTCACGAAGTCATATAACTAATTCAAAGATGTAAGTCCATGAATCTGAGTTGACTGTTTCAAAAACAAAAATGACTTCGAAACATATTCCAGTTTTTTATTTCATTTTTCAGTATTCCTCTGTTTTATAAATAATTTTGTTTATATAATACTGTTTTCTACGGAGTTAATAAAAATGTAGGAGAATTTTAAGACAACGTATGAAAAAAATAATAAATTCAGCTTTGAAAATTATACCGAACATTCTTCACTGCAAGTGTTATTGAAAATAATATTAAAAATCAATGAGTGTTGTATTAGAAAAAGCAAAATGATTAAAATCAAATTTTATAATTTTTTTAAGAAAACGATATTAGAAAGCTTTCTCAAAACTATTTTCATATTCTGTAACACTGGTCCATAAAAAATGTATGTGCAATATTAAGTCCCTTTGAAATAATTTAATCTACAAGACATCCGCTGAAATTGTCTGGTATTTATGACATCAAATTTCGAAGCATGGAAGCATGCTGATGATTGATATAAAAATGAAAATAATGAATTTGTTTATAATCACAAATGTTTTTCACAAAACATACTTATTGTGAGAAACACAACAGAGAAAAGCACGTAATTTAACGTTGAATATCACATTGGTCGGGAAAGCACAATTTGTCAGGGTATGAGATTAATTTTTCCGGAACTTTCATCGATTGACAGCGATTGATCTTTGAAATACGATCGTTTTTGAATGATTTAAGATTCTTTGTAAGCCCGGGCTGTATGACAGCCCGAGACAGGGTCGCGAGTCGCGTGGACGACGCTTGTAAACTGCGGTCTGCTGGCTCGTGATAGCGGTGACTGGGCTCCTATTGGCTGAGCTGCCAAGCATGGTACTCGCACGGCAGCGCTTGCGTCCGGATCTTTTTTCGTTTAAAAACACCTGGTGCTGTCATCGTGGAGACTTGAATCAACCACGAGGTGACCCTCGAGGGGGTGTCATTATATCTTATTCAACGAGATGCAAAATTATTATTTGTCTTTACTACTTTCTTCCGGTATTGACTATCACGAATAGTCCCGCCTCTGACTGCAAGATGAACGTTTTGCCCAGAAAAATATTAGAGAAAACTTAACTTCAAAAAAGTGTTTCACGTAGTTAAGAATGTTAATAATATTAATAAAAGATCAGACACCGAATTTCTTAGCGGTAATATATTCATACCGATATAACAGCGAAAAGAATCTCAAAAAGGGAAAATAAGGTCATTTTCTCCGGAAAAAGGGAGAAAATAGGGGAAAGATTACAGATTTATTTTTACATGTCGAAAGCGAAAAGAACAAACAATCTATTTATAAGAAATGTTATATTTTTAAATAATTCTCAAGGATTTCTGCCATTAAAGAATTTATTTTTTAAAATTAGATATACTTAGGTCGTAGGAAATCTATTCACAGTGATTTAAAAATTCTGAGAAAAAAATGAGTTAAATACACAATTTTGATACTTTTAACATCGTTCTCATAAATATTTCTTTCCAAGACTTGTCATTTCTTCCTTACTATAATTAATACATTTCATTTAAATTTAAAACTACATTTTTCAGTAGGGCGCAGAAAAAATGTTAAAATTAATCGAATCGTTTGAGCTGATTGATAACAATTTGTGGGCCGACATCCAAAACAAGTAAAGATAAAAGTTTGAAATAGGTAAATATCTTCTGTTATATTTTTAAAATTTACAATTAAAAATTTTGTGATTGTAAAACAAAAACTTTCCAAATTTATAATAATTTTGAATGTGTACAAAAACATGTTTTTTGGATTGATTCGAACCTAGAAATATCTTCAGCTTGAACCAAAGAAACACGTTATTATTTTTTATTCATGGGAAATATTTTTTTCATGGTCTTTATAACGTTCCAAACTTGCAAAAAAATGAAATCCCCAAAAATCTAAAATCACGACATAAGTTTTTTTTTCGAAAAAGCAAAATTGTTATATAGATTAAAAAACGATTTTCCTACAAGAAATTGAATCTTTTATTCGAAAATATTAATTTTCCACCAAATAGTTCACTTTTAAGCTAATATGATGAAATTTCAACAAAACAATTGAATTTTCAAACAAAAAATATGAAATTTAAATACAAAACTTTATTATCAACCAAATAGATGACTTTTCCACAAAATAATTGAATTTTCAAAAAATAGTTCAATCATCAATCAAAAGAGATGAATTAAAAAAATAACGAATTCCCTACAAAAAATTAAATCTCCTATCCAAAAACATGACATTTCAACCAAATAGTTCATTTTCAAGGCAAAAAGAAACCAAAAGTCGTCAACCAAAAGACATGAATTAAAAAAATGTATTTCCTACCAGAAAAATTGAACGCTCAATTCGAAAACCCAAAAAGACGGATTTTTAACCAAATATACCTTACTTTCACACCATAATTGTTGATTTTTCAACAAAATAATTAAATATTTAAGCAATTTATTTATATAAGTTATATAAAGTTATGTAATTACACTTTTAAACCATTATAGATAAATATGCAAAAAAAAGTTTGTTTTGGAACTATTTCTTTAAAAAAAAAGGTGACTTCCAATCCAAAAGGAGGAATGTGTAATAAAGCAGTTGAATTTACAACTAAAAAATATGAATCTCTAAAAAAACAGTCGAATTTTTGAAAAATAAATTAACTTGTTAACAATATAGTTCAACATTTAACCAAATAGTTCAATTTTCAACCGAAAAGCAGGGAATACATTCATTAAAATTCTTTGAAATTGTTAAAATCACTCCGATCTTGTGAAATTCCTAGAAATCTATTGATATCCTGCACAACATCTTGAAATCTTTAATATCTCTTAAACTTCCCTAAAAAATGTTTAAATCCTTTATGTCCTCTGAGACCCCACAAAATCTTATAAAATTCCCAGAGGTCCCTTAAAATTTATTTTAATTTAGCTTTTTAAAATATACTTTATTGTTCATAATCCTTTGAAATTGTTCAAATTCCTTAAACCCCTTAGAAAGCATTACAATTTCATTAAATTTCATTTTCTCTTTTAAAATACACTATATTCTTTAAAGTCCTTTATATTGGTTAAAATCCTTTAAATCTTGTGAAATACCTAGAAATATTTTGAAATCATGTACAACATCTTGCAATCATTCATATATTTTAAAACATGTTGAAATATTTGAAATCCTATCAGATCCCATAAAGTTGCATAAAATCCTGAGAAGTACGTTTAAATTCGATTCCTTCTCATTTACTCAATCAAAATACACTATATTCTTTAAAATACTTCGAAATCAATAAAATCCCCCAAATATTGTGAAATACCATGACATTCTTATGATTCCGTTGAAGTACCTAGAAGTCTCTTAAAATTTAATTCCATTTAATTTACCCTCTAAAGTTTTCTAGACATTCGTTGAAATTACCTAAAGTTCCTTGAAATTTCGTAAATCATTAAAGTCCTTGGAGAATCCCCAAGGACTTTATATAGATAAAAATCATGTACATAGGTCTAATGAAATCTTTACAAATCTTTAAATTTCATCAAAAATAAAAACAAAGTAGCATTAGTGTAACTTTCTTCAAAATAGTAGCAAACTGAGTTTTATCATTTAAAAAGTGTCAATAGCGGCATGAGTCTTAGGCCCGTTAAATCATTTTTTTAAAACTTTAAGTATTGTCTTCAGATTTTTTTCCAAATTCATTACATTTTTTCAATCATATGCATTTGAGACGAAACCCAAACGACCAGTAAACTTAAGAAAAATTGAAATATTTAATTGAAACGTTTGACCAGAGACATGTGCTTTTATTGAAGAAAAAGAGGATATATTATCATTATTTAATTTTCTTCAGATTGATACTGCTCTTAAAAGATTATTCGACACCTAAATTTCGCGAATACTCTTATCAGCGTAAAAGCATCCTCTTCTTTTCATCCCTTTACATACTACTTTTCGAAAAAAAAGTCCCTGGAAGGAAATATATTTTGCAGTCTCTGAAGGAAAAGCATCGACACATACAGAACTTCATATTGCACATGGAATAGATATCTATCATCTCAATCCATATATGGATTTCTTGAGTCTAGTTTATGGACTTTTCTTACAAATTTATCATTTATACTGTCAGTCATTGACGAAAGCAAAGGACGGGGGCAATAAAGTCGAAAAGGAAGATTGATGACATACTAGGTGTCCGAAACTGGGACAAGAGGGTTATTCGAGTTCACCCTTAGCATGGACCGACGTCTTCTGAAAAATCTACACCATGATAAAAATAAAATTCCATACAGGAACAACACCTCTTTCCGTTTCAAGATGAAAAATGTTACACTTCGATGTCCAAACAGAACATAGGTTGCACTTTTCAGTTACAATGATCACTCCTTACAAATTAATGGTTAGAACAAATGAAAGCATTCTTTATGAACATCTCGAATAATAAATTGATTTTTCATGTGGTAAAACTATTTCTAGAATAATAGTGAAATGAGTGGAGAAAAAATATAATGGAAACTATGTGAGAGTAGGGTAATTTTTAAGGTTAGGTCATTCGAATTTATTGAAATATGCAAAAAAAAATGCAGACACAACATTTGGTAGGATTTTGAAAACAACGGAAAGAGATTTTATCAATACATGAAAAGAAATACATTTGAGAGATACGGAAAATTCATTTGAAGCATTATAACTAACGACATGGTTTTTATCCTGGAATATTGAACAATTAAGTGTACTATTAATCGTTGAAGTGGTTTTATTTCGAATTCAATATTTGATTTTTTTCAATTATGCATGAATAGGTGTGCCTTCGTCTCTAGTTTTTCTAACAGAATCGATGACCTATTCAGAAATCGAGAGAAGTTATGAAATGTGCCTCGAGATTGCTTTCGAAAAACATGAAAACTGAAAAACAACTAAATAATGAATTCGATCAACTGTTTTTGAGCAGAATTAGTTAAACTAGTAATTAATTTAAATGAATTTTCACGAAAATAGTTAAGTATAAAATAATGTATTCCTTTATTAATGGACAATAAATTATTTTAAATAAAATTAATGTCGGTACCATATCGAATTCAAGATGAAACGCTCAAAGTTTCTAGCCCGATAAATAAAAATATTGTAATTTTATCAACATAAGTGGATTTTTACTAAAACAATTAATTTTCAAACAAGAAGATTAGTTATATACTGAGAAGCACGAATCTCTGAGAAAATAAATTAATTCTCAACAAAATAGTTTAATTTTCTAATTAAAAAATGAATTCTAGGAACAAAATGTAAATTTAATTTAAAAAAATATATATTCAACAAAATATTTGAATCCTTTAAAAAATATATTATTACTATTCATCCAAACAGTTGTATATTAAGAAAAAAATCAATTTTCTCCGAAGGAGATCAATTTTCTATAAAAAGAATCTTCAACTTCATGAATTTTTAATTAAAATGATCAATCTTCAACCAAATAAATTAGTTTTTTAACAAAATAGTGAAATTCTAAGCCAACACCGATTATTAATTGTCAATCAAATAGTTGCACTTTTAACTAAAAAAGATTAAAGTTTTACCAAAAAAGTTTAAAGGTTAACTAGAAAAGAAATGCATTTTTAACAAAATAGTTCATTTTCGACCAAGCTTAAATTTGCAACTAAAGAGTAAAATTTTCAACCGAAAAAGATAAGATTGATCCACAAACAGTTGAGTTTTCAAGCTACAAATTCAAACGTTTGGGAAAATATTTCACTTTTTGTCCCTAAAAGATCAATTTTTAACAAGAAATTTAGTTTCGAAAAAAGACAGCTGAATTTTAAACCAAATAGTAGCATTTTCAACAAAACAAAACAAATAAAGTTTCTACCGAAAGACACGATCTTTACACACAAAAAAATAGAGTTTTCAAGCTCGAATTCTGTAAAATAAATTTGCTTTTTAATACCGAAAAGATCAATTTTTAACCAAAAAAGATGAATTATCATCCAAATAGATGAATTTTCAACGAAAAAAAATTCATTTTTAATGAAATAGTTGAGTTTGGAAGCGAAAAATTGCAGTTTATAAAAAAGATAAGAATTTTGCAGAAGTCACTTGAATTTTCAAAAAAAAATTAATTTTTAACCACGAAAGATGACTTCAACCAAAAAGAGATTAATTTTCTACAAAAAAAGAAGAAGGTTAAATAAAACAGCTTAATTTTCGATTACAAAATACGATTTTTTAACCAAAAAGAATTAACTTTCGAACAAAAATAGTACGATTTTCTTATTAGGTTCTGTTAATTCAGTTCGCATTTAAGCTAAAAAGAATATTAATGAAACGTTTCTTGAAAATATAGGAAAAAAATAGAAATCCTTAAAACCAGGAAAACGAGAGAACTGGGGGAAAGAGTGTCCAGTCATTGAGTAGCATTTTCATACTTACTATAGATTTCATGCATAGATTAATTAAGTTTCCTTTTTTTAGATACAATCTAAAATGAGATCGATTAAAGTGACCAAAAGAGTGACTTTAATGACTGTGTGGGAGCCCTGTATATAAACCATTTAGACATTTTTGTTGACCTACTCTAGCATAGTTTCCCCTTTAAAAGGTTGAGAAAATTCATTATGGAATGGAAACTACATTTGTTATTAATTGAATCAGGTCATGGAATATAAAAGCACACATGGTGGCGTCAAAGAAGACAAATAAATAAATAAAGGAAACGTTGCACCCTTTGCGATAAGCAATACACAGAATCCTCATTATACTGAACCTGTCCTAGTTGTCTCGCATGGATTAAGCTTCTAACACTAGACATTTAAACCGGTTCATACTATTGTTTCCCCCGCTTTTCTTCATTCAGTATCTGTTTTATGCATTAACTCAGATAATTAGCAAATAGAACTTTCAGTTTCACGAGCTTCGATTGCATAGAACGAGCGATTCAGATGCAGCCAAACAATGAGAATAAGCTACTGAAGAGCTTCCTAAAGCGAGTACAGTGAATTCTCGCTTATTCCCAGGTTCATTTATTTAGTCTCTCACGTTCGGATATTCCAAGGGGCGAAGCTCCTTTACCTCCCACCACTGCCCCTGTACAGTCTCACCCGTAGCAGTGGCTGACTAGTTAAAAAGAGGGCCGAAGAACGCACATTCCAAGTCCCATATAGTAACAATTTCAGGGGTTGCCTCGCACTGTGCTTGTTACTAAATCGGTACCCTAGAAACGTAAGCACTAAGGGCCGCCTGAACTGTTTCCAATTGGAATGCATAATATTGCGCAATATACGCGACTGAGAACTCGTGCACTACGTTCCTTCCGAGGCAAAAGTCGGAACCGCCTCTCGCTCTGTCCCCTGAGAAACTGCGTGGCCCAGCAGTTCAAGGAATTACAAAACCGGACCGGCTTCTACGGGAACTTGAGATACCCGAATGTTTACGTTTTTTACCCTTTGTATTTATTAAACTTCAAAATAATGTACACTGGAGCTTGGATTTCCGTAAACTGGATTTGCCCGTTCCTAGGATTGCTGTCCTCGGTAATTTGGTCACGAGGGGAGCCTCGGGACCAAGAGCGTGACAAACAGCATCATGACTGCAATCTCTGCGCGTTACTTGCATCAGGTTTCTTCATGCCTCTAAATCCAACAGAAATGATTTCTGCGATCCTGCCTGTATACGATCGAAGCTCCTGGACTGGTGTTGAAGGCTATTTAGGTCTATACCCGGAACCATGCATAAATCCAGGTTACAGTGTATCTACATTGTTGGATAGAAAAGATTAAGCTACATGGATAGAAATTTCAAAAGATTAATTCACGGAACTGCTCCTTAATTTTATTAAAGCTTGGGCGCAAGAACTAAGATCTCGGAATCCCTGCATTTAGATCAACGGCCGTTGCTTTAAAGGCATGGGTTACGAGATCTTAGTTCCTGCGCTAAAGCGCGAAAAAATTCAAGGTATACTTCCGGGAATTAATCTCTTGAAATTTCTTTGAAAAACTCTTTAGATATATTGTATACGTTTTTATGAATAAGCTAAAAAGAAATAATTTCAAAAACCAACAATGATTGTTTGCAAGATCTTCTTTCTCTGTCTGTGTGTCCTTACACTTTTAAATTTATTTCTAATAAATTCTTATTTGTTGAAAGTTCTCAGACATTGGTAACATTTCTTAATGGCAGGTGAAAAACGATTATAGTGTAAAAACCAGGAATTTAAAAAATTATAATTAGCAAAAACAACTAAATTTTTTACGTATTTCACTAGACATTAAGATGGGTTCCTTATAAATTATATTATTTCTTAACATAGAAAAAATTTTTAATCGAAACACTCCGGGTGTTGAGACATTCAAGTGTTTGGTAGATACTTCGACTTTTGACTTGAAAATTCAACACTTCGATTAAATTTTTTTTTCTTGACTGAAAAATCTTGTTTGGTAAAAATTTAATCATATTTTTAACATTTAATTTTTGGGTTTTAAAATTGATCTATTTTTAGTAGGAACGTGATATCTTTTTATTGAAAACGCAACTGTTTGGTAGAAATTCAATCTGTTTTGGCTCAGGATTAAAATATTTTATTGAAAATTCTTATTTTTTGGACGAACAAAACTTTTTTTAAAATTTTTTTCTTTTTTTGAAAATTTTTTAAAATGCTGATAATCATATACCTTTGGGAAATTTAATCGAATTTAAAAATGTGATTAGGATAATTTGCAAGTTTTTTTCCATTTACCAGAAAATTGGAAAAACATTTCTAAAACTCATAAAAAAATTGTATTCAAATTTTGAAGAAGCTTTAACTTTATGAGCTCTTGTCTAATTGAAAAAATTAACTGAGATAGTTTCTAAATATATTTGATATCTAGAGCCAAATTTACATAAAATTTCCTAATCTATCAGAAAAATATTTTTTTCTATTTTTCGGAACATTTTCAAAATTTTCAAAAGTATATAACTTTTATCATTTTCATCGAAATGGAAAATTTTGTTTGTATAATTTGAAAGTCTTCTACCCACCTATAAGAAACTTTGACCAAAATTTATAAAATTTGAAAAGAAATTTTTTTTCCAAATTTAAAAATGCCCTAAATTTTTAATTTTTGTTGGAGATATCTGCTTAACGAACTTAAACTTCATTTTGGTAACCTTAAGAAGTGTATCAAAGGCTGCCCCGATTGGACCAATGTTTCAAAAGTTCGGGTGGACACAACAGTCAGGTAACCATGTAGATCCGTTCTAAACCAGAGATCAAAAATTTGGACGATTACATTACACTCGCATGAATGAGAATGTAAAAATGGGACGGATTGTTATCCCTGTCCAGCATAATTGTTTGTGACTACACGATTACAAGGACTGTCAGTTAATCTCTAACAGATCCAAAATTCAAATTTTACCTAAATCTATTCCAAAATTAAAAATTAACGAATTTGTAATATTATAAAGATGAATATTTTTTTTAATTCTACCTAAAATCATCCGAAATTAAAAAATTTTTGATTTAGCATGTTAAAAAAAATTTTTTATATTTTAAATATTTAGCGTTTACCATTACTAAAGATCTAATATTGTGTTTCGTCTTAAAATAACCTTTTACTACGCGATGACCTCCATCCAAGTATAACCGAACGAAGAACTGGTTAACTTCGGTGATCGAACGATAAGTCTTAAACAATTCCATGTGTCTAAGCGGGCACATATAAGCATTTTAAATGATTTAACATTTTCTGATTGCAAGTGGCTATAAATAACATGTGAAATAATAATTGTATGCATAATTGCGATTGCAAAACATATATTTACCCTTGATTTTATTACTAATTTTAAAGCTCAGATGCTTAGTGCCGAGTTTAAAAATCCTGAAATAAGTTAATGGCGGTGAATAAATAAAATTCAATTTTCCAGCTGCAGTAAGTGCACCCAACTCCCGATATAAGACCGGTTTCAAGCCTGGTGTGTAGTGACCTTGACCCTGAATTAGGCGAATCCAGAGATAAACAGAAAAGGCCGCGTAAATCATTTATATTGTATTTCGACGCATGATGCAAGTTGAGGATGATAATGCGGAGCCACTTGTTCTGCGAATATCGTGCACCGGGTTTCCTTATATCTGAAGTTGAGTGGAATATGTCAATTATTAAAACATCGATTTTAATAAAATTAATCAGCGTTTAAAATTGCCATACTTAACCAACCTTAATTAAACTTTTTATTTGGCCTGAGATATGATCTCTTTTCTTCGTTATCACGTTTCTCTATAATTAATTTCTCGTAAAGTGGAAGACCTCTAATGAAGTACGTTTTGCAGCAAACTGCACCCGCGTAGTTAGAGCACTGCAGTTAATAATATAGGGGAATCGTTCATATGCACTCTCACGTCTTATGATTTTTGATTAAGCGTCCAGCTTTTATCGAAGAAGCATAAGGGCGTGCTTCAAATTAAGAGAGTGATTAAAAAACTCTTCACTCTTTCGTATCAAAAAGTAATTTAAATTTTCGTAAAAATGTCTATATGAAAATAAGCAATAGCAGTGTATTAATCAGAGAATCTGATTTACATTAGGGGTCAGCCATAAACTAAGTTACCAATTTTGATATATTAGTAATATTAGTGATTTTAAGAGATTTTAAGAGATTTTAAGAGATTTTAATAGATTTCGAAATATTTCAAAAGAAGCCACGGGATCTTAGAGGATTTTGAAGGATTTTGAAGGATCTCAAAAGATACCGAAGTATTAACACGAATTTTGAAGAGTGTAAAGGGAATTTAATGATACTTCGAAGATTCAGAAGGATTTCAAAAGATTTCAAAAGCTTTACAAAAATTTTGAAGCATTTTAGGTGATCTTAACAGATAAAAAGAAATGTCGAGATTTTATGGGATTTCAAAAGATTTTGAGGGATTTCAGAATATTTCAAAGTATACACAGAAAACATTCTAAAACATTATCCAAAGTGGAAGTTGAAATTCTGAAGATGATTTGCGAAATTGCTATTTATAAAAACCGTTTCTTTGCCTCATTTTTTTATCCCTTTGACTTGAAAATTGAACAATTTGATGCATTTTTTCTTGGCTAAAAAATTTGTTTTCAATTATTTTGTTAAAAATTCATTTTTCTTATTGAAAATATAACTATTTTGTTGAAAATTCGTTTTATTTTTTGAAGAACTCTTTTTTATTTGAAAAATAAATTATTGTGTTAAAAACTCACGTTCCGTGTTAAAAATTCGCCTCTTTTGGTATAAAAATAATTTTATAGTAAAAATGCAACTGTTCCATTGGAAAATATATATTTTTTTCATTAAGACTGTAAGTGTTTTGTACAAAAGTCATCTTTTCAGTTGAATTAAACTGATTTTCATTTCAAATGAAAATAAATTTGGGTTAAAGTATCAACTATTTAATTTTTTTATTGATCTTTTTACGTTCAAATATCAACTTCATGGTTGAAAGTGGAACTACTTTCTTAAAAACCTATTTTGTTTTGGTTACAAATATTTGCTAACATTGAATTTATTTTGAAGTAGAAGTAATTTGTACTAGGAAGCTTGTCTTTTGTCCCGAAAATTCAACATTTTGGTTTACATTTTTTTGTTATTTATGAACTGAAAAATCTTTCTTGCTTGAAAATTCGTCTTTTTGAATTAAAAATTCATCTTTTTTGGTAGAAATTTCATTATTTTTGGTTTAAATTGTAACTTTTTTGTTGAAAATTAATTTTTTTTGGCAGTAGACTCAACCATATTGCTGAAAATTTGTATATTTTGAATTAATTCACCTGTTTTTTTATTTAAAATAAAAATCTCTTCTTTGTTTAAATAACAACTCTTACGCATTTTGTTGAGAATTCGTCTTCTTTTTACTTCAACTACTTGGTTCAAAAAAATACTACGTTGTTAATTAGTTAAAAAAACGTATAGTATATTACATCACAAGAAGTGCTAGCCATGTCTTCACAGGGTACCTGCCTAACCCTCCGAGTGATGTAAGATATTTGATTCAAATAAGTTTTTTTGACGTTGCATGGCCGTCTGAAACGTGAATCGTGATGTTGAAAATATCTTTGGTTTTGTAATCATACGACTGACGTGGCAGTCATCTGCTTGGCTGTGATTCTTTATCTCGAATCGCGCGAAATTCGAAAATGGTACAATCCGGTCCAAACTACAGTATTATTTACACACACACACACGCATCTTTCTACAGAAAATTTAGATTACTCTTAATGTTTCAGTGTGGCGGCGTTTGGAACTACAGTGAAACTCTTCTATAGCGCCTATTTTGGGGCTGGCGGTGGATGGGAACTAACTCATTATAACCGGTTCCGTTTTTGTTTGTTCACGCCTGAGTGACAACCTCAGATCCCGCGCACCCCGCGTAGCTCCTGATACACCTACCTGCGGCGCGGTGTCAATTCTCGGAACAGCTATGGAAGGGAGGGCGATTAAAGAGTTTCACTGTAATAATATTTCAGCAGACCTTGTAACCGTCACTTTTCAGGGGGCGTTACAGGCACATAACAGGGTGATTGCGAATAAGCGTAATTTCTCCGCCGCACCTTATCTAAATTGAAAAAATTATTCTTCAGCAAGTGGGACTCTGCAATATTCCTCCGGTTCGCTAAGAATAATAAAAGACTCGTTTTATGCGATTTTATAGGAGGAAGACAGAAACTGTGAAGCAAAACAATCAATGAATCAAGTTTAACCGATTAATCACGTTGGTTCGTATAACCTAAAGTGAACACGTCTTGTCTATCGTGCTTCTGGTTAATTATCAAGTTCTCGCAATAGTTCTCGTTACGGTGATCCAGAGTAATTGCATTCCCGAATCGCGATCAAACCCATTCGAGCTTGAAGCGTTTTCATCCAAGCCGCTATTTCAACGTATAGTACCCCGTACAAGGTACAGTGTTTTCGAAAGTTCGCACGCTACCTAACAAACAAAGAGGCTTCTGCTTATGTTTCGAACATTAAACACTAGTCACGATCTAAGCCTAAGATCTAGGCTCTAAAGCACTTTACTCAAATTTATTCTAATTTTCACTCCTACCCCGTTTTTCATATTCTGGTCTGAAAAATTTTTCATATCCTGGTTTGAAAAAAATATACAAGCAATTGCAATGCAAAACTGTAAGCTTTTAATGCTGAAGAATTTTTCGTTTGAAGTAATCAATACTAAACTACAAATTAGGGCTGCCAAAATTTAATTCTTCAGAATCTTCAACTTTTCAAATTAAAGATTAACAGAAGTTTCATTCGGAATCAGATCAATTTTTTTATCATTGAGGAAATTTTATTGCGTGCTGCTTTTGAAATTAAAACTAACCATTATATTATTCACGTTCAGCGATTTTATTGAAAATTAAACAAAATTTCCGTTTTCCCGGTCCAGTGGCCACCTTTTCTGTATATTTTACAGAATTTTCTGCAGAGTTTACGGAAGTGTCAGTAATTTTAAAAAGTTATGGTTACTTTTTGTAAAATTGATAGAATTTGTCACTAGAGTCTACAGTTTTAAACATGCCAACTTGAGAAAAAAAGTTCAGTAATTGTTACACAAAATATTCGAAAATTTATTAAATTACTGAAAATTCTGTAAACTGTGCAGCAGACTCGGTCATATTTACAGAATAAGCTACGCTGTCCCTATTTCAACTAAAAAACCTGTAAGTTTAGCAGAATTTTTTTCAGTGTGACTTGTATATTGCAAAAGAAAAAAGGACAGATTTTTCAAAGCGAAAATATCACAATGGAAAAGAATTTTTCGATTAAGGTTTAATTATGACTAAAAATGGGAAGTTTACTGTAAAATTTAAATTGATTTTGTTACTTGGAAAGTCAAAACTAATTTCCGTCACCTGTCCCAGCACAGTAGTCGACATGGCTTCTGCGTATATTCGTCAACAACCAATTTTCAACCAATTTACTTGCTGTTCGTCATTTTCCTCGTTATAACACGTTCTAACAGGAGTAAATTTACTTTGGCTTTAATTTTGCGATTCTGTGAGTTTGACATTCCCTTAACAATGCAAGAAGCAGCAAGTGTTAATTATATAACTGAAAAGGGTAGGGCCATTGCTATTGAACGCTAATGTCAGGCAGAATTTTCGAAAGTCCGAATGGAATCGCAAAGATGATTAACGTTAAATTGTCTGAAAAATATATCAAATTCACGAAGCGAACTTTTGTTTCATTTTATGATTAATATTCGTCATAAGTCTCTCTCTTGATTAATAAAATTACCAATATAGAAATTTTATAAAAAAAGAAATTTCTATTTCCCTAGAGTGATCCAAAAACTTCATTTTCAGAATTGCCTGACTTTTACTTTGCACTATTTTTCATTTTTCCTAGCCACTGATTTTTTCTTTTAATCAAAAAATTACTTTTCTACCATAAAAATATATTTGTAATCCAAAAGGACGTATTTTCAACAAAACAGTTCAATTTTAGATCCAACAAGATCAGTTTTTTACAGAAGAGTTCAAATTGAAACGAAATATTTGCATTTTCAAAATAATAATTAAATTTTGAACAAAACAGTTGAATTTTCAACAAAATGATTAAATTTTCAACAAAAAAGTTGAATTTTTAGCAAAAGACTTGAGTTTTCTACCTTTCAGGGTGAACTTTCAACCAAATTGTCAAATTTTCAAACAAATGAGGATAAACTTCAACAAAAACAGTTACATTTTTAATAAAATAATTGTATTTTCAACAACAACAAAATTAATTATTAAACAAACAGTTGGATTTACAACTAAATATTTGAAATTTATAGCAAAAAAAATCCGCCCGTTTGGCGGGCAAATTCTCCTCGCGCGCTACGCGCGCGGCTCGCTTCGCTCGCAAGTTTGAGCACGCCTAGGGCACGCGACGGTTGAATCTCGCGCTTCGCGCTCGATAATACGTTACCTCGCTCTCGAACTTAATTACACCTCGCGCTTCGCGCTCGGATATTTATTCTTTGCATTTGGAATGCTTGAGAAAAACTTTATCAAAAGGATCTCTTTTAGATGGCAGTATTTATATGCGTCTTCATATTCTGAATTGTCTACTTAATTAAGTATAGTCAAAGATTAAGTTTCTCAAAGCTCTGTACGCTTTGAGGTACACATTCTCATCTTGAGACTCGCGCTGCGCGCTCGATTTCCGACAGACATTTGTAAACAGGTTTTGTTGGATCTTTTTTCTCGTAACTTTCGTCGTTTTTCCACACATTTTTTTTTATTTTACTTTTTTCAACATTATTTTTCACGAATAAAACAAAAAGTACGCGTCCTATCAAGAAGTGATTCCTAACGAAATTTTAGATATTTTTTGGGATAACAATTTTTGTTAATTCATATTTTTTGTATCCTACATAGTTTGTCCCCAAATGGAATTTTTTATTTTCCATTATTTTTTGTGCAATCAAAATTTGAATTTTCGATTTTAAAGAAAATCCAAAAATTGGTTATAATAATCTTGTAGGGATTTCAAAAAGAAATGTTTTTCTTCTCTTGACTTTTTTTCATATCGTGCGTTTTTCGGCTTCAAATTTTGATTTTCGGTTGATTAAAAAAATTTTGAAACCGCTATAACTCTGAGAATTTTCTTTTTATCGGAAAAAGTCATAAGGATAAATTTTTTGTTCTTTTTAATACTATAAATATCCGTGCATAGAGTTTTCAAATTCAGAAAAAAGTGGTCTCAAAAATTTTCAAAATGCGCTCACTTTTTGAATTTTTATCAAAAATGGCTGGTTCACGAACTCGTCCTTTCTTTTAGGACCTAGAAAAAGTGTGCTAAAGATGGATTTGATTCGTTCATTTTTTCGAGAGTTATCGTGTTTACGGACGGCCGGCCGGACGGACAGACAGACAGACAGACAGGCAGACAGACAGACGCCATCGTAAAAACCTGATTATCGGATTCAGCGGGTCCCGAAACGTGGAGATCCGTCGAAAAAGTGCGATGTCAAATTTCCGACAATTCTAATACTTCCTCAATCATAAATGATGAGAATGTATAAAAGATTTGCAAAAAAGAAGTTGAACTTTTTATTAATTAGTTGAACTTGCAACTTACAAAAATAATTTCCAACCAAATTCTGGAATTTTTAATTTAAAAAAATTAATCTTCAAGTAGCAACATTTTAATTTTTATCAAAATGATGAATTCTCAACAAGAAATATTTAAAGCCAAGAATCTTAATCTTGTAACTTTTTTAACATAGAATCTTTTATAAACGGAATAAACCAATTTCGAAATATAGATTAAAAAATTCAAATTTATTACCCTTGACAGTTATTTAAAATGCCTTTTATAGAATTTCCGTGATTGTGCCAAACTTTTTAACAAAATCCACGACTTTTACCTAATTTTCCCTGAAATTGTTCGGAAAAATTTATATTTAATTACGGAATGCAAGTGTGATTGTATTTGATTGTGGAAGGAATGCTTAAAAAGGCAAGAACTTGTTGTTAGAAAAATTACGCAATCCTGCTGACAACCACCGCCTACTCATAATCGCAAACAACACACGTGGGACATGTCCAATGCCTCACCGACTTGTCTTCTCTCCTTCATCTCTCGATTCTCGGTGGTTAGTCGAGCAAAACATACGAATTAATATTATAAAATTGCAGGAAAAATAAATTAATTTGAAAAATATATAAAGCTGACTTACCTGATAACTGCCGTTCTGATTGCGATCTCGGCTGCTGCAGAACCTGCAATAAAAATTTAAACAGACAATTAAAATGCATCTGAGAAATATAAATAAATTTCGAATCTTGAAAAAAAAAAGAAGAGACGTTAAAGTGTAAGTCGGATTTATGAAAGCCGCGACCTCAAATTCGCCATATTAACAACTTAACGAATTAAAAGTAACAGCAACAAAATGGTTATATTTTCAACCAAATTGATAAATCTTTGTGAAAAAGTTGTACCTATAACAACAAAATATGCATTTTCTACCAAATTAACTGAAATTTCAACTAAAAAGAATATTTTCCAAAAAAAGGTGAAAAAAAGGTGAAAAAAAGGTGACAAAAAGGTGAACAAAAACTTTTTTAAACGAATAAAATAAATTTTCAACGTGGTAAATAAATTTTTAACCAAAAAAACAAAAAATAATTTTTTAGAAATGCATGAATTTTCAACCAAATATTTTAATTTTTAATGAAATTTTCGAACGCACCGTTGTATTTTCACTAAAAAGGTCAATTAGTCATCAAAAATATTCTTTTTCTACTACAAGAGACAAAGTTTCAACAAAATACAGAAATTCTTAACGAAAAAGTTAAATTTGCATCTAAAGAAGATAAATGTTCAACCAAACATGGAAACTGATTTTACTGTTGAAAAATAATTGAAACAAAATGTCAACAAAATAGCTCAATTTTGAAGTAAAAAAATACCATTTTTTAAATAAAGTGATGAATCATCAACAACAACCAAAATAATTTTTAATTAAGTTGTTTCACTTTCAACTAAGTAGTTGAATTTCGAACCAAAAAAGATTTTTCAGTTGCTATTCAAGATTAGCTAAATGTTGAAAATTTAATCGAATAGTTATATCAGAAGAAAAATTCTGAGACCAAAATCAAACTTACAGGATGATTTGATCATGAACTGATTTAAATACACTGTAAATTCCAGATTTTTCCACTTTTCTTTCAATGCGGTATTAACCATAAAAAATATGGAAAACCTGCAAAGTGATAAGTTGTAAAGTAAAATTTGTTCAATATGTAAAGAGAATGTGGAATTTTTTTAATCGAACTAGCAAAAATTAACCGTTTGTGCTTAATTTCATCCAGAACATAAGGCGACTTCAAAGGTCGTCAACCGACAAAAGAAGTAAAAAAAAAAACTGGGCGAATAAAAACACTTGAAAAAGATTGCGATTACTTTTACGTTTAAAATATTTTTTCCAAAAAGTCGTATGCATTCCCATGTAAAGATTTACCAACTATGCTAACCTTCCTAACATTTTCACCTATCCTATCATAATCTTGACGTCATGCTAAAATATTATGTATTCCGCGAAATACTTTATTCGCTTTTTGATACTATTATATTGTCTTTTTTTGGCAATTGCACTATTAAAGGAAATGTTATTTTTTTACAATATTCGCGAACCTTTCCCATCGTTCTCATTGGTTAAACCGGTTCGTGAGTCAAAAAATGCACTTAAAGACACTGACATGCATGATGCGCAAATGCAAGCACGTATACATGAGTAGAGCGCGCGCTTCGATACAAGGCAGGGAAGCCAATGAACGCCGCTTGCAAAAATCACCCCACGACTCACGGTAGAGGTGGGGGCCCCTGTAGCCTTGAAATATCCAAATATTTACGTTGCCCGTCCCTTGTAATAAGCAAGAGTTCACTATAAGTAGAAAAAATTGTACGTTCATATTGATCTTACTGGAATTTTTTCGTTATAATAAGGAAACTTCTGTGAATTATATGCAACGTTCTCAAATCATATAAGTTTTCCTGTGAAATCCATAATAAAATGTTAGAAAATAAAGCGAATTTTTTTATAAAGAAATTGTGCGTAGCACGCACAGTATTCTACTTCATTTTAAAATACTCTAGGCTAATAACAGCCGATAAAAAGTCTATATTGGTTACTAACTCGATTAATATATTAAACTTGTTTAGCATTGTAAATAATGTATTGCAGGCCACAGGCAATACTTTACCGTAATCGCGGAATGCAGTTTTTATTTCACACTAGACTGAACGTAATACCTCTCTAGTTTATCCATACTGTCTAGAATTGATCCAAATATTAAACATACTGACGCTGATTCCGCGCATTTATAAACCCGGAAGAGGCTCAGACTGTTTGCGAGAATCTTGAGAATTCCTCATTTTCGGAAGACTCACAAATCGATAATGCTGAATTATGAAAGACGATAAATTGTAAACAGTTCTGGCTTTGAGCTTAATGATTGTCTTCATTTAAAATTAACTTAAAAAATAATTTTATACTTTGTTGACAAAAATGTCTGTTCACTTCCCACAGTTAAAGAGTGTCTAAAAGTGATTACACGAATTTACAACAAAATAGTTTAACTGTATGCTAAAAAAGATACATTTTGAAACAAAAATAGAATAGTTATTACCTGAACCAAAAAATACTAATTTTGTAATCAAATTAATTTTTAACCAAAAACATTACTTTTGAACCGATATGATTAATTTTTTAACGAAAGACGAATTTTTAACAAAATACGTGAACATTAAACCAAATAGTTCCAGTTTCTTCTACAAAAAGGGATAAATATGAAATCAAAAATAGAATAGTTAAATTTTTCATAAAAAATTAATTTTTTAACACAAAAAAAGAGTTTTCACGAGAAAGTTTATTTTCGATCAAGAAAGATTAATTTTCAATCAAAAAAGATTCATTTTATACTTAAAGAAATCAATTTTCATTAAAAGATTTGAGTTTTTGAGCTGAACATTCGAATGTTTTTAAAATCCTTTGACTTATAATCCCGAAAAGATAAATCTTCAACAAAAAAGGTAATTTTCAACAAAGAAAACTGCATTTTTAACCAAAAGAGGTGAATCTTCTAACAGAAGAAACGAATTTTGAACTAAAGAAGTTACTTTCTAACAAAAGAATTGAATTTTCAACGAAACACTACAATTTTTAACAAAAAAAAAATACATTCTCAACCAGAACACAGTATATTTATTAGACTTTTCACCCAACAAAAATTATCTTACAAACCAAAAACCGTTAAACTTTCAACCAAATAGATGAGTTTTTAAATGAACTGACGAATTTTTGACTGGAACAGTCAAATGTTTAGTTGCAAAAATTAATTTTTAACCAAAAAGTTTAGTTTTCAACCATGGAAGAGGAATTTTCTACCAAAACAGATTAATTTTCTATACAAATAGACAAATTTTTGACAAATAAATAAATAAAAAATAATTAAATTCTTACCCAAAAAGAATGAATGCGGAACCGAAAATATAATAGTAGTATTTTCAATAAAAAATTAACTTTCAAACGAAAATAGTTGGACTTTCTCATTGGCTTCGAAAGTTCATTGGGTGAAAAGTTAATTTTCAACCAAGAAAGATGACTTTCCTACCAAGAATGTTGACTTTTCTACCAAAAAATGTTAATTTTCCATATAAAAAGTCAAAGTTTCAACCAAAAATTTTGATTTTCGAACAAAAAATACGAACTTTCAACAAAATTGTTGAATTTTCAAAAAATAATTCAATTTTTTGCCAAAAATATAGTAGTAGACTTTTCAATTAAAAACAATTAACTTTCAAACAAAAAAATTTGCATTTTCATACTGGGTTCTATTAATTCAGTTCGAATTTAAGCAAAAAAAGAATAAAAAGGGGAAATTCTTTGAAAAGAGGAGAAAAAAAGGATTTTTTTTTAAAAGAGGGGAATAAGGGAAAGAGTTTCAAGCCTGATACTGAATACAGATTTTTGATACCATACATTACTTTTGATTTCATACAATAATTATCTAAATCTTTTTTAGATTTAATCTAAAATGACATGGGTTAAAGTGTATAAAGTGATGTTTTCCATAAAAAAAGTATTTGTTTCTAATAAAGTGACCCCTTGTCAAAAAAGTGTTTAAAAAATGACTAAGAGTGACGCAAGTGTTTGTGTGACAGTCCTATATTTCGAAAAGTAATTTTCCTAAAAAAAAGGCAGAATATTCGAGAGGTACAGAAAAGTCAATTGATTCAATAAACATTGCTTCCACAAATAAAATCTATTTTTGGACTGCAACTTCTTGCGAAAAACTTATAGATTTTTCCCTAAAGTGATTCGGTCAATTAACTCTTCCTCAAAAATAGTGAACAGTGTGACGCATAAGAACGCGGCGCCGACGAAGTTAATGGCGCAACATTATTCTGCGTTATCGTCAGACTGAGTACGAAATAAATCGATCTGACCAGATCCAGCCTTATTATTCTAAGTGCTTATCTAAACAGGACACTAATGACAGTTTTATGAGATGTGTGCCACTCCCGAATTATAGACCGATAACCCGCAGCGCATATTTTCAAAGTTAGATTCCCTTCTAAAATATACATCATCTCATTTTCAAAAATTTCCAGACCGAAATTTCTGTCGGGAATTTTTATATTAACTTTTATTAATATTAATATACAATTTGATTAATATTAAATATTAACCTATTTTCATGAAAATGTTTTTCACTTTCGTCAAATTTTAAGAATAAACTAATTTTTCTGATTAAAATTGAATCAAGTCATGCTTTTATAATTTCAGTTTTTGTAACCGACCTGAATCCCGGGTGTCTGCCTCGTGGCGTTAGACAAGGGTCGATGGGCATGCCGCGAAAATGAACACACAGCTAACATTGAGCGCCACTGTTATTGTTGTTTCCTTTTTGATATTTTAAACAAAATATAAACATTTTTTTTGAAAGACTGGCTCTGTCCAGCAAAACAGAATAATATTTAGATTACTTATGACAAAAATCAAACAATAATATTCAAACGTGCGGCCGGAAACCTACATCCCGTCTTATAATTCTAATAAATCTCCTGAAGGTTTAAAATATAGTGATCAAAGGGCACTTTTTGTCACACTCATAGGATTTTTGCCAGGGTGGACGTTTTAATCGAAAAGAAATTTTGCGGTCATTTCACGCTTTTTTCCCAGGTGGCAAACATTTTTCAAGCTCAATGAAATTAATAAGTTCGAACTCTAAAGCTAAAAATTTTTCTAATTGAAGTAATAAAATATTAACTGCAAATTAAACTTCTCAAAATAGAAGTCTTGAGTTTAAACTTTTAAAAATGAGGTTTAAAAGTTTTCAAATTTAGAAAGCACTTTTTAATAGAACAATTTTAAATTAAATGTAGTCAAACTGCAAAATTTAGAATTTTTTAATTTTATAGACTGTTGAGTTCAAAGATTCAGTACCAAGAGTAGAAATCCACATTATCTTTTGCAACGCTCTAAATTACATAATCAATCAATTAATCGACTATAAAATTTTCAAAATTAAATTACTGTGAGAAATTTTAAGCTATAAACATTAAACATTGAACGAATACCCTTTCCTTTAACTGAACAATTCTTCAAATAGAAGTTACATTATTTTCATTTTAAATAGTTTAACAATCATTAAAAAGCTTTAACGTGTTATTTCAAAATCTTGAAAAATCGACATGTTGTTTTAAATTATTTTTGAAATTATTTCAGAACTTCAGAACATCTTTTAAGATGATTTGAATTTCTCCTAAAATTTTTAGAAAATTTTGAAAAATTAAAAAATTTTCCTTACAATCTTCCAGATTGATTTTGGACAATATTGGTAATCTTTTCAAATATTCTTTTAAAATAATTTTCAATTTTTCCAGGAATCTGAAGAAAATGTTTTTACTCTTTCGAGGTATTTCACAATTCTTAAAAAGATTATAAATTTATTATTCGAAACGTAACAAACTGTAAATTTTGTCTTAAACTAGGCCATGACTATTTGTACTGAAATTTCAGTATAAATAGCCGAATTTTGTAGTAGTTACATTTTTAATTTAAAAAATCAACAGGCAGCCAAAAATGGAAGTTACATTATTGGTTAAAGAAATTAATTTTTAAAAAGACCAGTCTCCAACTGGAATAGTGAAATTTTCAATGAAAAAAAAAAATTTTGAATCAAACGAAAACAACTTATTTTCAACAAAAAATATGAATTTGTAACCAAAACGATGAATTTGCAACAAGAAATTTATTTTTTAATAAATTGGTAGAACCTTCATTCAAATAATTGAATTTTCTACCACAAATATCATTTTCAAAATTCTCGAATTTTACACGGACCAATTATTCATTTTCCTTAACCATTAATATTCAAATACCACAATCTTAATTTTGTAACATTTTAAACATATAATCTTTTATAAATAGAATAAATAAGTTTGAAATTTAAATTTAAAAGTTTCAAATGTATTATCTTTGACAGTTCAATAAAAATTCGAAATAAAATTCCCTGACTTGTCCCTGATTTTTTTCTAATCCATGGCCATACTGTACAAATATTTTGGGGTAACTCAGTCAAACATATTTTTTCTTTAATGAAATAAAAATTCCAGAAGTATGAGCGAAATACAAGAAATTTTCCTTGTTTTCAAAGATTTTCAGGAAGCTTAAAAATAGGGGATATAGTTATCGGTCTGTGAGGCCTACATCATCAATATTAAAAAAAGTATTCAAGATTTCGGAGAGATAATATTTGAAAGTTTTCTGTCTTTATATCTTTTTAGTACATGCATAGGTTCTATATTTTATCTACTATTCATATTTTTTTGCATCTATGGCTTTGACTTTTTCTCAAGGCCTAATAAATCAATTTGAAAGAACCACATCTTTCTCTGAACTTACCGGTATTTAATGAATTTTAACAGTGCCGAGAATCTCTGACATTCTAAACTACTTTAGCTGAGTTGAGTCCCATAAAAAGAAAGAAACGAAATTAATAACATCGATCTCCACTCTGCGGATGGGTTCACTTATGAAATAAGCGATTTAACCCTTAAACGGCCAAAACGCCACTACCGGTACACTGCTTTTCAACGGCCAATAACTAAGACTATTCGACACTAGAAAAAATTGAGTTACATATATTTTTATTGCTTAAGATCTCCTCTTTCCGACGGTGCCAATGAAATTCCTCAAAAAATTTCCTTATTATCCCAAAATGCAGTTTAAACAAAAAAAACGTGATTTTTCGTGCCTATTTTTTTTTTGTGAACCATTTTCCAAAGCTTTTCCAGTCTGTAATTAACCTGGAATCTCACTAACGGGTGGAATAAATGTCTAAACTTTGAGAATCCATGGTTCAAAGATCGATTTTTCGTTTTAGTATTTTCAAAATGGCGTCTTAATGGAAAAATTTTTGTGAAAACATTCATGAATTTTTTTACAATAAAAGATGCGCTTTTCGGAAAAATCAACAAGAATAAAAAGTTCGTGTAATCAGCCAAGGAATACGCCTGATTTTTTTCGAAGCGTTTTGAGCAAAATTTTGGATTTTGCATATGAACAATTTTTGCAAAATTCAAAATTTTGCTCAAAACGCTCCGGAAAAAGCCAGGCCTATTCCTCGGCTGATTACAAGAACTTTTTATTCTTGACAAATTTTCCGAAAAGCGCAAAGTTTTTCAAGAAAAAATTTTCATAGTTCTAAGCATCGTGTAAGAGTAAAATGATTCACGAATATCTATCGTCCGTCTGCCGCAAACAAAATTTACGTTGCACAACTATCACCAACGTGGAGGTCGACGAATATCGATAGTCTCTTTTTTTTAAAGGGATTTTATATATTTTTTTTACATTTTTTCATTTTTTTTATGGAGAATTTTTTTCATTTCAGATTACAATCCGTTGAAATCATTGTGATCCTGCTGTTTCAGAATGTAATTTTGAGAAACAATGTAAGCAGCAATACATGTTGCAATCAATGCAAAATCTAGTAGTCCTCTGGCGACATTGTTCATTATTACATAATGCTCTTGTTCGTGATTCGTATCTGTGAGTTTCGAAATCACCTAGTTTTGATTACGACAAATATTTCCTGCTGATTTCTTTACAGAAATTTCCATGGCAAACTTTTTCTTCGTTAATCCATGAAAAAACGTGATTTGGTTCCAATTGTTTTTGAGATGCTGTGTAGTTATGGAAAACAGATCTATATGATACATTCG
>NC_046659.1:71959389-71966087 GCF_010883055.1 Belonocnema kinseyi
TACTTAAATAGCACGAGAATTCTGGATCAATCTGAAAAATCTCTATCCCTTCCACACACTACTCCTTTCCCCTACCGAGTGAGTCACGCCTACCCCGAAAGGCTTAATGGTGTAATAATAATAATAATAATAATAATAATAATAATAATAATAATCAAAATATTCTTTACAAAATTCTAGCGATGAACATATGATTAAAAAAATGTACACTTAATTTGATGACAAACAATTTAATTAATTCCTTGCATAAAAAATATCATTTTAAAAATAGTTTTAGACATTTTTTATATTTGAATTATTATCTATTGAATTAACTGTTATCATAAGAAAGTATTTATGTAAAAGTAAAAGTTTTCTGAAAACCAACTGTAGTAAAAATAAAAATCAGTCAAAAAGCTGTAGTTGAAGAATTCTTCAAATATTCTTCAACAAATTGTTTGTGAGGTACATTTAATGAAATCATCAATATTCGGGTTAGAAAATTGCGGCCAATTAATAATTTACAGTGTAGTAAAAATGCAAAATTATCAAAAAACATTGTAGTTAAATAATTATTTAAATATCGTCTAAAAAATTGTACGCTGTAGTAAAAATTCAAAGTTGTCAAAAAACAATGTAGTTTAAGAATTTTTTATTTGTATCGACATACATTTGATGAGAAAAATTTTCTGTAATTCAGAACTGGCTACAAAGTTTTTTTCTTAAAGCTAAAATTATAAGGCAGAACATGAAAATAAAAAATGAAACAAAGGGAGCTCAAAACAAAAACTTAAAATTAAACATTTTTTTGACATTATTTTGCTTGAATCCTTGAATTTTTCATCTTAGCTTCATTTATATAGCAAGAAAGAGTACTAAATTCTACATAATACCTGTAATTTTGATAAAAATCGGTTGAAAACTGTTTGAAATATCGCATTTACAAAAATGTATAAAAAATGTCAAAGGGATGCAACTGCTGCAACTTAAAAATATTTTCAACAATATTTTACCACAATATCTTTTCTATCTATTATTTTCTTCAGTTTCAAGAAAATCGCTTATATTCCTGACCTGGAACCTCTCTTTTGCCTTTCGAAGCTTGGTAAAATCTTAAAATTTGAATTTCATGCAAAAATCGTCAAGCCACACTTAAACATAACCTCTTGTTTTGAGGTAATTCTGGCGCGAAATTTAAATTACCCGGTGATATTTTCTGACTTTGAAAGATATTTGATACCTTTATCTAAAATTCTAAATATATAAAAATGTTAATGGCTTTAGGAGCTGATCATAAATTCATGTTCTGCATCTGATAGATGACTTTTCTCGATTTAGCTGAGTAGTTAATGGTGAGAAGGAGACTAGGTGAAAATCTAGTGTTAACATCGGAGTGGTCAAATAAATCTGCGATGCTGAGGCAAGCGATAGGTGGTGAGGTGGTGGTAAGCTTTCGCACAGCTCTCACCATACAAGCGGGTAAAATTATCAATGAAGTGTCAGTACATGGTCTGTCCGTCTCGCACATGACCAGGTCTCAGCGAAGAGCCACATGTTAGTGAACACGTCACTCGTATGTGTGTTTGTGACCGATCAAAGCTAATGGACCAGTGAGCCGTGCCGCGTATTAATCGGTTGACAGCCTACAGCCCTCAAATAACCTTCTTGTGTATGTGCTTGTATTTTATCGCAGTATGTGAAAACGTAGGAGGCATCAGGTGGAAAGACACCTAAGCTGTATGCCGCACCTAAAACTTCCCATTGATTATTTAAACGTAACTAGAACACAAATAAAATCATGGACCATATTTTTGTAAAGTGATTATATCTGATGTCTTAACTTAAATATTAATATTCAATATTAGTTTAGTTCATTTATTTAAAATTAAATTTTTTCTGAAGTAAAATCTTCTGTTTCGCTCCGCTGGGAATCGAACCATAGAACTTCCAATTGTTGACCGGGTGCTTTTCCTTTAAGTTATTAGAGAGATCGAAAGAAAAATCCTTTTTCATAAATACATGCATTATTTTTCTAGGTGTTACAAGTCAATATTTTATAGGAATCTGCATTATCATCAGAGCATAACAGAAATTTTTATCCTTTTTTCAGACTAGATGGAGCTATGAATTAAACTTTTTTTTAATAACATTTTTTCTGAAAAAAAGATCTTCTCCTTCGTTGTGTTGGAATCAAACCACAGAACTTCCGATTGAAAAATTTGACTTGTAACACCTGGCAAAATAATGCGTATATTTCTGAAAAAGGATTCTTCTTTCGATCTCTCTAGCAGCTTTAACAAAAAGCACCCGAACGTTAATCGGAAGTTCTGTGGTTTGGGAGCAAAGGAGAAGATATTTTTTCAGAAAAAAATTAATTTTAAAAAAGTTGTATTCATAGCTCCATCTAGCCTGTAAAGACGTTAAGCTGTACTTGCTGTACTGTACTTGCATCCACTGTGCTGTACAGTTGCAAAACCTGGACATAACATGAAAAACAATTGTTTGTGAATACTTCTTGTAACTCAATGGTCTTTGTTTAAAATGACCGATTTCTCGTGCAAAATGTTAACCAAACCTTGAACTGTTTCCAAACTGTAAATCACCTTTGAAATCTATTGATATATCAGTTGAAAAGCTACCTCAACCTACCATTTTACATTTTTAAATCTTTAAAATCTAATGATTTTTTAATTTAAATACTGATTTCCGTTGTAAAACGACATCAAAACCTAAAATTGTTAAAGAGTTATGAATCTTATTGGAAATAGAAGTTTTCTGTAAGCATGCCAAATTATGATGAAAAATGTCAACGTAATCTAAAATTGTTAAAAATCTTCAAAATCATTTTCAAATTAAAAATGATTTAAAAAAAATAAAAATGATTTTTTAAGACATTTTCACATACACCCCCCCCCCCCCCCCCCCCCCAATCTGTTCACGTGAACGTATTTCATGAACATTTAGATATTATTGGTCTTCAAAGCACAATATAAAAAATCTGCCCGTCTCTCGGGCATATTCTGATCGCGCGCTGCGCCCGCGGCACACTGCGGTCGCAAGTTTGAGGGCGCCCAGGGTGCGAGACTGTTGGTTCTCGCGGTTTGCGTTCAAAAATGCATTTACCTCGTTTATCCCTGAAATTATAAATCATTCCCATAAATATATATTATTCTAATTCGCAACTTGCATTTGTATGAAAACAGATGAAGTTGTATTGTCCTGTTAAAAAAATGCGCATTCTTTTTAAAAAATTTTTGTTATTAGACGTTTTATTGCAACTTTCGTCGTTTTTCCATAAACTGAATTTGCTCATTTCCAATGTTTTCTTTTTTATTTAAACTTGACACATATGGTCTACTAAACAGCCTTACCGTTTTTAACTTCTGAATGGTGTATATACGCACGCACACACACACACACACACACACACACACACACACACACACACACACACACACACACACAATTATTTATATATATATATATATTTTTGAAAATGCATTATTATATTTGAAAATATTTAAAATACTGTGAAAATGTTGCATGAAAAAATGTAACTTTTGGATTTTCCATTATTTTCATGCTGTCAAAATTTAATTTTTGATTTATCAACAAAATTCAAAAAGTTGTTATGATGATCGTCCAGGACATTTAGAAATCAAACGTTTTCTTCTCTTGCCATTTTTTCATATCGTCCTTTAATTGGCTTAAAAGGTTCATTTTCGTGTGTTTTTGGGAATTTTGTAAATGCTATAACTCTAGTAATTTTTGATTTTTTGAACAAAGTCATTAGTATACATTGTTCGACTTTTTAAATACTATGAATAACCGTATAGAGAATTTTTTAATTTGGAAAAAAATGGTCTCAAAAATATTCAAAATGTGCCCACTTTTTGGAATTTTTATCCAAAAGGGCTCGCTAACGAACTTGACCTTTAGTTTAGGACACTAAACAAGTGTACCAAAGGGCAAACTAATAGATTGATTTTTTCAAAAGTTATCGTGTTCACAGACAGACAGGCATGTTCGTAAAAACCTGTTTTTCGGATTCAGGGGGCCTGAAAACGTGGAATTTGAAAAAAACGGGGGGGATCCAATTTTACACAAATCTAATACCTTCTCTGATGAGAATGTAAAAATTCGAGTGTATCTCAAATATACCTTGTACGATTTCAGTATATTTTTCACAGATTTAAGGGAACGAGTGTCCAGGTGGAGTGTCCACGCGGTATATGGATGGCCCCTGCTGAAAAATACTTTTTCAAAATTAGTTTTCGCTTTAAAACCGCAGTGTAACCTTCAATTGTTTTTCATATCTAATGATTTTTTAATAAGAATGTGCATTTATAACGAAAAGCACTATTCCGAAATTGTTCAAGCGTTTTAGTTTTATTATTTCAAAAGAATCACTGGATTTATATCTAAATATTTTTGTTTAAAAATATAAATATCAAGTAAAACGTACGGACGTAATTATATTTTAAACGTTTAAAATTTCGTTTTTTAATTTAAATTGAAGAATATAAATTTCCTGTAAAAAAACGCTAAAAAACTGAAAAACGTTACTTGTTTAAAAAACTTTAATGTTTAAAATCTCGTAATTCTTTATTCAAAATATGTTCATTCACTGTGTAAATGTTAACATTACCTAAAATTCTTGAAAATTGGCAATCTTAATGATGATTTTTAGTTAAAAATGCAAATTTCAGGTGAAGCACACTAACATAACCTAAAGTTGTTGACAAAAAGAATGACATAAAATTACTCAACATTTGTCCGAATTGTAAATCTTAATAGATACTAATTATTTTTGTTTCAAATAACCCATTTCCTGTGAAAAATGATAATATAACCTGAGAATATAACCTGAAAACTTTCTTTTTTTCTGAATTTTGAGATATTTAGGCATATTATTCCTATGGCGGAGTGTATACAAAACTAAAATTCTAGCTCATTACCGTCCTGACTTTCATGTAAATCCTTTCGTTAAAAATTTCTGTTCGTCTCAAAGTCATATTTAAAAAGACTCAAGTCTTCCAAACGTTACATATATGTCACTGTGGGTGGTAGAGGGTTAACCTAAAAATGTGAACAAAATTATGAAACTTTATAATCTAATGATTTTTATTTTAAAAAGTAAACTTTTTGTTTAAAAAATCGTACCGGAACCGAAAATCGTAAATTGTCGATAAAAATTTTATCAATGAAACTTAATAATTTTCAATTAAAAATGCCCATTTCCGGTGTCAGACGCTAATATACCTAAAAATTGTGGAAAATTGGTAATCTTGATTATGATATTTGTGCAAAAACGTTAATTTCCGGTGAAAAGGTAACAAATTCTAATATATTTAGAAATTTCAAATCTTCTTTGAATCATAAACATTTTTTTTAATAATTATTATTAAAAAATGCTAATTTCTAGCGGAAAGCACTAAGAAAAGGTTTATAATATTTTTTTCCTATTAAGGTACTATTTGCAGATTTGAATTTTAGAATTTCAAATTTTAAATATGCAACAAAATATGCAACAATTATTAATGAAAAGTCAATTAAGTTTTCAAAAAAATGTTTGCTAGATTTTCTATACATATCGTTACACCCCATTCTTTAGATAGATTGAACGAAATTTACAGTAAAAATATGCAAGGTTACCGTTGGTATCATCTTGGTCTGAAATTATGAATATATTGCTGCTTGAATTTGAAGAGAATATTTTGCACTTAAAGTTTCGCGTCTAAATCGTATGGGTGTAACGTGACACACAATTAGCATAACCTCTAAAAATAGGGCAATCTTTCCACAAAATTTAATCTTAAAAATTATCTTTCTTCAATTTTATTTTTAAAGATAGGAATTTTGCTTCAAAGTTTAACGTAAGTAAAAGACGCCTCTTTATAATAAACAGGTTGGAAGAACTTTAAGTGAATCATGCGGAAAAAGATTAACCCTTAAACGGCCAATACGCCACTACCGGGACACTGCTTTTCAACGGCCAACAACTAAGACTATTCGACACTATAAAAAATTGACACATATATTTTTATTGCTTAAGATCTCCTCTTTCCGACGGTGCCAATGAAATTCCTCAAAAAAATTTTTTATTATCCCAAAATGCAGTTTAAACAAAAAAAAACGTGATTTTTCGTGCCTATTTTTTTTGTGAACCATTTTCCACAGCTTTTCGAGTCTGTAATTAACCTGGAATCTCACTAACTGGTGGAATAAATGTCTAAACTTTGAGAATCCATGGTTCAAAGATCGATTTTTCGTTTTAGTATTTTTAAAATGGCGTCTTAATGGCAAAATTTTTGTGAAAACATGCATTAATTTTTTTACAATAAACGATGCGCTTTTCGGAAAAATCATCTTGAATAAAAAGTTCTTGTAATCAGCCAAGGAATACGCCATTTTTTTGAAGCATTTTGAGCAAAATTTTGGCTTTTGAATATGAACAATTTTTGCAAAATTCAAAATTTTGCTCAAAACGCTCCGGAAAAATTCAGACGTATTCCTCGGCTGATTGCAAGAACTTTTTATTCTTGACAAATTTTTCGAAAAGCGCATAGTTTTTCAATAAAAAATTTCCAACGACTCCGTAACCTTTATTCCACTCTTGACATCAAACCACACCTTCACCGCATTGTCATCCTAGGAATTTTCGAGTACACCCAGCAAAAAAAAATGCCAAAGCGTAAAGCCTCAAAAATTGCAACAAA
>NC_046659.1:71966187-71969385 GCF_010883055.1 Belonocnema kinseyi
ATATGTACATATAATGTTGCAACCGCTCTCGCCCTACTCTCCTGAGAAACTTCAGAAACCAGCAGTTCTAGGAAGGCTGAAAACGGGGTGACTTTAAGCGAGAGTTTGGTGTATGCGTTTCTATATATTTTTAGTTAGCCCCTATAACTTTCAAAATAATTGACAGATTGAATTAGCCTTTCGTATACGCTTTTAGTGTTCGTTAGCCAGCCATTCTGGATAACAATTTAAAACTATGCAAGATGCGAAAAAGAATAAAAATAAAAAAATTGTACGCGTAGTTTTTGTTTTATTCGTAAAATACAGCATTAAAAATTAAATTTTTGGACAAATGTCATAAGCTAAGAAAAAAAAACAATTAAACAAAAATTGTTTGCCGAAAAAGGGAGCTACAAATTTGCTCTTCATCATTCTTTGCTAGGCTGCGCAGTTCTTGTTTTAATCGTGAAAAATAACATTAAAACTGAAAAAATTAAATTCTTGGAAAAACGACGCATGGTATGAAAAAAATTAATTGACTAAAGTTGGTAACCCAAAAAGCATCTACAAATTCGTTGTTTATATATTTTAGAAAGGGCGAGCACATTTTCTGTCAATCGTAAAAAATATTAAAATAAACAATTAAATTTTTGGAAAAACGATGCAAGGCAGGAAGAAAATTAATTGACTAAAGTTGTTAAGCTAAAAAGCATATACAAATTCCTAATTTATATTTTTTTGAAAGGACAAGTAAATTTTTTTTCAATCGTAAAAAAATAAGATTAGAACTAAACAAATTAAATTTGTGAAAAATCGACAAAAGAGACGAAAAAATGAAAAGACGAAAGTTTTTTCACCAAAAAAGAAGTAAAAATTCGCTATAAGCTCTTGTTATAAAAATACATTAAATATTAAAAATAAAAACGATATAAACTACAATAACATTTTCTTTAAAAAAAGTTTTCATCTAAATTATATTTACTAATAAAATTATGGAAGAACGAGAAAAATTGCAATAAAATGTTTGATAACAAATTATTTTTATAGGATGCGCACTTTTTTTTATTATAAAAATAAGATCATAAAAATACGGATGTTTCATAACCAATGCATATTATGGATTTTAATGTCATAAATGTATTGAAATCATAGATTTTCTAGCGTAGCTCAGAATAAAAATCAGTGCAAAATGAGGAGCAAATATTAAAGTATTCAGGAAATTTTTTGTACTTTATTTTGCAATATCTGAATAGGCAGCCCCAGACCGAGCTACAAAAATAAATATAATATGCATTTGATATAATAGAGTTAAACATAATGAAGAAAAGTTCGCATTGTCGACAAAATTGATATTTTAATTTGAAAAGGCCTGCGTAAAAATGTGGGGAATATATGCACAAAGACTGAGCGCGAATAAGTATAAGAACCTGTTTTCTGTATTATGAATATTGTAAACTTCCTTTGCGTAATTACATCGAGGATTATATGTATTAATTTACCTTCAGTTTCAACCTAAAAATAACTGTAACAGAGGAGACCGCTTATTGTGAATTTTATTTTTGATTAATAATTTTTCTGATAAAAGCTCAGTACCTGAGTAAACTGAAACTCGGAATTAAGAACGCTGTTGGGCTTGGAATTACTGACCTTGACCGGAAATCCAGTTCGTACGAACGTAAACAGGTAGGGCCGGGTAAAACATTTCTGTTGGATTTTAATGCCTAACGCAACCTGATGACGAAAAATTCCATTTCTAATCTGAATTATTAAACAGGACATTTAGTCATCAAAGAAATATTTGCTTCCTGGATTAAAATATATTTTTTTCAAGTTTTTTCGTGCAAATCACTACAAAGAAAACACAATATTAAAAATGAGTTTTAATTGAATACAATTTATTTAAAGTCTACTTTTACTCTTGCATAAAATTCCCTATTGGAAGATTATTGAAGGAAATTATATTTGTAAACATTTTAAAAAATAAGGAATATATGAAAACAAATGCAGAAAGCAAGAATCGAGCACGCAACCTTCCGATTATGAAGCCAACGCGCAAATGCCTTAGCTACGGGCCTATTGAAAGTGTTTTTCGACAAAGTGTATATGGCCTTTGACGAATATTTCAAAGCCCATTTTCTCAAAAGCGATAAAAAGGGAATATTACTGTTTTGGAAAATGAATACTCATGTAATAAGCTTTCATTAAAAAAACTCTAAAAAGAATCTTAAATTCACAATTGGCGGTTTCGCCTTTTGAGGTTAGAATACGAATGAAATACTTCTTCCATCTAATCAATTTAAAGATACTATTAGCACGCACTCAGGAAAGAAAAATTGAAAGATCCTGTAGTTAATCTCTGGAATGAATGCATGGGAAAATCGTAGTTAATCTTCATCCTACCACATAAAGGTTCATTGGCAACAGTGGGAGCGGCTGCTTCGCATGTGACGTTTGAATCGAATGGTTATCAGTCTTTCTGCTGACTATCAAGCAACGATTAAAAAAAAGAAGCATCTGAAAATAACGAAGTAGAAACTTCGATTAAATTCTTTTGCCCCTTCTGTGGTGGACAGATTTTCACAAATTCCATTTGACTAGCCTTAAAAAATATTTAAAAGATTTTTGTTCCTGAAAGGTTCCAGGTCAGGAATATTAGAGTTTGATGGTGGTGAAATATTATTGGCAAAATAAAAAAAATGTGGAATTACGTCACTTTGATTTTTTTTTAAAATGCGGTATCTCGGAAGTTTGTTTTTCTTTTTTCCATACAACTTAAGCGGAGAAAAAAATCCAAATTTAAATTAAATAATGTTGAAACATGTTGTATTTGATTTTTTATTTTAATTTTGTTCATTTTTTACATTTTTTCATGCACAAGTTATATCAAGAATTTCATAAACATTTTTTAAACTAAAATCTCATTTTATTCTAAACGTTCAAAATTTTGTGAGTAAACACGTAAGGGATTTTCTGTTATTATTAAAAATTTGGTGTGTACCGCCAAGTAATAATATGCCCTGTAGTGAAGATTCAGATTGATCAAAAAAACATTGTATTTAAATAATCGCTCTCTTCGACGAAGAGGGTGTGGATCTCCAAACAGTAATGGTACATGGATTAGCGTTCGCAGATGATAAGGTTGTTATGGCAGAGTCTATCGAAGACTTACAAAGAATATTGAATAAACTAGATGCAAGCATGAAGAGCATGGGCCTCAAA
>NC_046659.1:71969485-71982657 GCF_010883055.1 Belonocnema kinseyi
TTTCACACATCTAGTACCTTCTCTGATGAGAATATAAAAATAGTATAAAAAGGTGATATGAAATTCCAGATTAAACTATGACACTTACAGGTTCCTGCTGCTCATGCCTCTCGACGTCATTGTTTTCAAGAAGAGGAGCACTGCTACTTTTACCACCCAATTCAATGGCGAGGGGTTCAGATTTAAGTTGGAGGCTCGCCGCAGATGGCGAGGAAGGAGCACGTGGCGGAGATTCTAATAATTCTCCAGAACTCAAGGAGCTACTTGCAGTTATCGAAAGACCTGTAAAATGATAATGATTATAAAATAAATCTATTTCTAGAAATCTCTAAAGGGTCTAGAGCTAGAGGATTAGTTTCGAGTTGGTTTGCGCATCTCTAGGTTGGAACAAATTATTTTGTTAGTTTCATAAAGTTCAGTCTGTTTAGGGTTTCGTAGCCCCGGACATAAACCCTTATAGGAGATAGAGAAGTAGGGTCGCAGAGAGCAGATTTTGATAAGATATGATCGGATAGTACAGGATAGAACAGGAATGGAAAGAGAAGAGATGAGAAAAGAAGAGAAGAGAAGAGAATATGTTAACGACTTAATTAACGTCTTAATAGGCTACGAAACCCTTTTTGTGGGTGCACGCGCCGACTTTGACTAATTTTGTCCAAATCTTAATAGTCTTGTTACGTCCTCGCTGTGGTGAAGATACAAAATGATAATTCAATCTTACCCAGAGGTAGATTGCTGGGTCGACTTGGTTTTATTCTCGGTAATGAATCTTCCATCTCACTACTACTGTCTACAGCATCTTGGCAATACTGATCCTCAGTTCTTCGAGTTTGTGTGTGAACACTCTCCCTCTTTACCCAAACGTCCTGCGATCCTTTTTCGAATCTAGAATTTAACTTTGAGGGACGGCGACGAATTCTTTCCCAAGTCTCCTTACGGTGACACTTGTTTGAAGTCGTCGCTGCAAGGAAAGCGAGGACGTAACATGTTTTCCATAAAAAAACAATGTTTATCATCTTTATGTGTAACAATACGAAAGTCAAACTCTAAATAAAACGTTAAAGACTAAAAATATAATAATAACATACGCAGAGATTTCTTTAAATTTAAATTTCGCGCCAGAATGAACTCAAGGTCAGTGGCGCGAAATTTAAATTAGAAAATTTAGAATTGAAAGAAGGTCAACAATAGCATAGAGACTTACGTTTGATTGAACGACGTTCCGTACTTCTAGGTGGACTAGCAGTGCCAATTCCACTTTCGAGAGGTGAAGCCCGATCCGTGGTGTCTGGCGAGACACTTCCGGAAGAAATTTCGTCCATACTTTGTAGCAAATCTTGCGAGGAGGAGGATGATCTATTATCGTCATCAACTGTATCTTGTGGAGAGGCTTGATCCAAGGTCGCCTCATCTTGAAACGATTGCACATCCACTCGAAAACCCGCTAAATAAATTCAGAAGTATGTTTTCATATTAACAAAACAAATATCAAAAATCTTCTCTTTCATATCTTTATTTAAACTATTTGGCATATTTTTAAAGTTTACTTCTATTGATAACAAATCAGCGTTAAAAAATATGTTTTTTCGTTGAATGCATACCTCGAAGAGATTCGTAGTCACTGACCCAAGTAAAACTCGAACTTCTCGAAATTGTTGGAGACGTTTGGGTAGCTATATCAGCACAGGCGAGGGATTCTGTTGGAGGACTGCTCGTGCAACAGGTGCCAGACCCATTTCGAAATCTTGAGAGCAGAAAATTCAACGAAATTGCATACTGGAATCAAAGAAAATAAAGTATTTATTTAATAATTCAAAAGGGTTTTAAAAATATTTCAATTTTCTTTTCTTTTTTTCTACCCGTCTGTTTTTTTAATGTTACAAAAATACCTTCATTTTTATAATGTCATGAATACAGAACAAATTTGCTCAAATAAAATTAATGTATAGGCAGCATATTGAATTCAATATGGGAAGCTTAAGATTGCAAATATAAATTTATTGAATTTTTAACAAAATAGTTGAAATTCAAATAAAAACAGATCAATTTATTAACAAAGGATATGAATTTTTAACGAAAGAGTTGAGTTTTCAAGTTGAAAAGTCAAATTTCTAGAAAACAATTCATTTTTAAACACAAAAGTTAGTATTCTACGAAGAAAGACGATTTTTCAAACAAATAGTTGAAATTTCAACCAAAACATTATTTTTAAATCAAACGCGGCTGCATTTACAATCAGTTGAAACTTCAAGCACATGAGATAAATTATAAACAAAATAGTTCAATTTTCAACCTACTGATTGAATTTTTCAACCACGAAAGATAAATTTTCAGCTAAATGAACGAATTTTCAAACAAAAAAGATTTAACTTAAAGACAAAAGAAAAAGAATTTTAGGAAGAAGCTTGAATATTTAAAAAAGAAAGATCAATTTTCAGCCAAACACTTTTCTACCAAACAACATTAATTTTCAAACCAAAAGAACGAATTTTCTATTAGGAAGACGAATTTTCAACAAAAGAGTTGAATTTTTGAGGAAGAAAGATGATTTTTCAACCAATTTCATCAATTTTTAAACAAAAAAGGCTTACAAGAAAGACTAGAAAGAAACATAAATTTTCAGTTGAGAAGTTTTCTAACAAAAAAAAGATGAATTTTCAATCCGAAGCAGTAAATTTTTTAACCAAGAAGTCGAGTTTTCAACAAAACAGTAAAATTTTTGACGAAAAAAGATTATTTTTCAAACAATAAATAGTAGAATTTTCAGCCTGCAAAGATTTCCCACAAAATATTTGAATTTTGAACTAAAAAAGTTAAATTTTTAATTTAAAATGAAATAGATAAATTTTCAAGATAATAGTTAAGGTTACAAGCACAGAAATTACTTTTTAAAAACAATGCTGATTTAAAAAAAAATCATTTTAAACGGAAGGGTTTGACTTTTAAACAACTAGTTAAATTTTTATAAAAAATAAGGTTTTTCAATTAAAAAATGTTGATATTTCAACCAAAAATATTTGTGATTACAACAAAGAAACATATATTCAACCAATTTTTTACGAGAAGTTCAACTTTCATCCTTATGGTTGAATTTTCAACCAAAAAGATAAATACTCAATGAAAACTTTATTAGAAGAATTTCCGTTTAAAAAACTTAATCGCGACAACAACAAAAAACGAATTTTCAACAAAAATATACTCTACAACCAACAGAATGAATTTTGAACAAAGTGGTTCGATTTTCTTATTGGGTTCTATTAATTCAGTTCGCATTTAAGCAATAAAACCAGAAAAGGGGGAGAATGGGGAAGTTTCTTGAAAACAGAGGCAAAAGATCTATTTTATAAAAAGATATTTAAAAAAAAGTTCAAATTTCGATGTTAAAAAACATCGGAAAAATTCTGGAAATAATAAAAAAAATTGAAGTTATTCAGCTCATTTTTTTGCTTAGTCTTCAATTTTTTCGTAAATTGTTAAAATATTTGAAAATAGACCTATCGTAGAATGCAGGGGAAAAATCTAAAAATATTTTAATAAATTTAAAACAAACTATGGACACTTCCCTTTGAAATGAGCATTAAAACTTTAAAAAATAGTAATTATTTTCAGAATGCTTCCAATTTTTCGAAATTTTACATTTTCTTGCAATATCTTTTTATAACATTACATATGAAATTGGTTAAAAACTAAATGTTTGATATGTATTTTAGAAATATCAAAATTTGTAAGAGAAATATAAGAGTTTAGAAAAAATCATTTACTTAAAAAGTGTAATTTTATCGTTTCTAGTACGTGCCAGAATTTCAAAAATCTTTGGAATTACTGAATTGAATTTGTTCAACTAAAACGAAACTGAGTTTTCGCTGACTTCATCTCCTGCACGAATAAGGAGTGAGAGAATGATAGAGACTTTTATGGTAGCGCGTAAGAACCTTTATTAAAAGAAGCCAGCTCATTTGGATGGTATTTTGCGATAAAATCTTATTCTTTTTATTACCCTCACATTTTGGTTAGGATACCTCGTATCTGCTTAAAATTGAGATTCCTGAAATGAACACTCACAAGCTACATTCTTTACAACCGTATTCTCTTATTCTCCCAATATAAATTCAAAGCATCTGAACTAAATGAAAGGACATTTCATTCTATTCTTCCTATAATTTTTAATTAATTGGATTAAATCTCTAAATACTACACTTCAAATGAAAAAAAAACACGTGTGCCGTCGTGGGACACCCGGCAGTGGTGATAATTTTATGTACTGTGCGTACAAACCGCGACCTGCGAGAAGAGCGCATGTCGATATACTCTCAGTGTGAGTGTCAGAGCGAAGGAAGGAAAGAAAGAGAACGAGCGAAAAGGAGAGACAGAGATAAGTGGAAGAAGCGAAGGAGAGCTAGAGAGGGAGAGGGATTAAAAGAGTCAGTCAGTGGCAGAAGCGAAGGAGAGAAAGAGGAGAGGAAGCGTCATCCTAAAAGCGTTACCGTCACCCAGTTTTTCGAGTTCACACCGTGTCATAAGGAGTCTAAGTTAAAAAATTGCACTTAAAATTCTTCGAAACGCTAAAAAAAATATAATTAAACAAGTTGAAACTTACCGAACCCTTGGGAGAATCTTCATCCATCCTTTTGTCACTCTCATCTTCAATTCTTCCCTCTTTTCTAATTCCATTTTGCGAGTTCTCTCCCTTTTCCACAACCGGAAAATGACACTCAACAGCCACATCGTTACTCTTCGATCTCCGAAAAGGAAACTTCTTCAAATTCATAGGACTAACTCTCCCCACATCTTTGTTCGATTCCGAGAGCCTCTTCGCCGTCAGGTCTGACTTTAAGGTCAAGGGGAAAAGATCCCTCTTCCTTACTGATTCATCTTGACTTCCACCCTTCTTTCCTGACTTAGACAGTTGCTCATTTGACAGATGCAGCAGATCCTGATCCGGCAAAGAGGAAACTCTGACTAAAACTGCTCCCTTACCATTTTCATGATAAATAGGAGTATGCTTCTTCCTCAAAAACCTGGAAAAAGGCATTATCTTTTCCTCAGTTGGTGTGACTGGCGCTGATCTTGGCGAATAATTCTCCAAAGATTTGGACCTATGAGCAGGCTCATGAAGATTGTTCCTTTCCTCACAATCACTATCATGCTCCTTCGACCTTTTAATCCTCTCGTAATTAATTCTTCTTCGTTTATGATTGACACCTTTTGATGAGATACTCGTCTTCCTCCTCGATTCCTGGCTCTGCCTAGGTGGAAGCTTCGCCCTGAGATTCTCCAAATTCTTCAATTTAAATCCACTCCAAGGTCCTCCATTCGAAGTACTTGAAACTTCTGTATCAAGACCATTTTCCTCTCGAAGCTTTTCTTTCTTTGGTTCATTACTGCTTCCTGGAAATATAGAGACGTCCTTCGAATCGAAGTCGGTCGGTAGACTAGAGCTGTTTCGATTGAGACGCAGCGAATTTCCTGAAGGATCCATCGAAATTTCACTGGGCGCAACCCAGTCGGAATTTAGAAGTTCCTGTCGAAATCGACGTCCTCTTCCGTCAACATCTTGAAGATTTTCGGGCAAACTTCCGCTCAAGCGACGATTCTGAATGACGAGTCTGTCCTTCGAATCAGAGTTCGAATGATTGAAAGAGTTTGAATGGTCGTTCGAAGTTTTTTCATCCTGAATTATATTCTGGGTCGTTTGATTTCGTTTTATCCGAGTTGGTTTTCGATCTAGCTTTCTATCAGGTCTTGAAGAGTCGATTCCGTTCGGAAGTTCCTCTAGACTGTGTGAGGAACTAGAATCGGAAATGCCGAATTCGTTAAGTAAATCTTTGTACTCGACTCGATTAGCTTTCAGCTTGGCACGAGTGAGTTCGTTGATCTCTTTGGCAATGATGTTATTGAATTCGGCAAGTATGTTCTCGGACCAGTCGCTAATATCGTCCTTCCCGGGTGCGTTGGAGGTTGTTTTGGAAGATGCTTGTCGTAGCGAATTCGACCTTGATGGCAAGGAATTTGTACCACAGGAGCGATCCCTTGTCATAGGTGTCGGAGAATGGAATGTTTTGGTCTCGGAATTCGGTGGACATTTTGGATCCTGGGTGTTGATCAGTCGTGAAGGCGGTACTGATTCAATTATCTCGCTGATTTCCTCCTAGAAAAAGAATAAACAAATGTTACTTTTTGTATTTTGGAGAAAATTAAATTTGGGTGAACTGTAAGAGAATATATTCTGACATCAACATCTCCACGAAATATTCCACGAAAATAGGGGAGTAAATTTTGTTTAATAAAATAAATATTTAATAGGTACCATATCGAATTTAATATGAAACGCTCTACACTCCTAAGAAGTTAACTTATGCATTTTCAAAAGAAAAGTTGAATTTTTAATTTAAAAAGATGAATTTCAATCAAAAAATATTACTTTTTTGCCATAAAAGATCAAATTTAAACCCGAAAGGTCTAATTTTCTAATTAAAAATACGAAGATTCAACAGAATAGTCAAATTTACGATAAAAAATATGACTTTTTAACAAAATAATTGAAATTTCAAACAAAGAGTGTAATTTTTAAACTAAAAAGATCAACCATCAACCTGAAAAGAAGAATTTTCAAACATAAAAAATTATTTTCAAGTGAGAAATATGAATTTTAACCAAATAATTCAATATTTACCGAATAGTTTAATTTTCTAGCCAGAAATCGAATTTTTGAAAATACATTTGAATTTTCAAAAACAAAAAATCAAATTTACAACCAAAAAATTACTTTTCTATCAAAAAAAGATGAATTTTTAATCCAAAAGTAGGAATTGTCTAGCCAAAAAGACGATTTTTCGAAAACACACTTGAATTATCAACCTGAAAAGGTAACTTTTCAAAAACAAAAAATCAAATTTACAACCAAAAAATTACTTCTCTATCAAAGAAGATGAATTTTTAATACAAAAGTAGGAATTGTCTAGCCAAAAAGAAGATTTTTCGAAAACACACTTGAATTATCAACCTGAAAAGGTAACTTTTCAACAAAAAAACATGATTTTCAACCAAGAAAGATGAATTTTTAACCAGAAAGTTAAATTTTAAAAAATCTTCAACCAAACAGTTGAATTTACAACGAAATAATTGAACTTCCAATCAAAGAAGTGAATTTTGAAGAAAATGGTTGAATTTTCAAGAATAAAGACGAATTTTTCAAAAAACAGTTGAATTTTTAACAAAAAAGTCCATTTTTAACGAAGTAAATGTCGAAATGAAATGAATTATCAACAGTTGCATTTTAAACAAAATAGTGGAATTTTTAACAAGATTGTTGAAGTTTCAAAAACATAAAAAATGAATTTTTGAATTAAAAATCGAACTTTTTTCTAAATAGGAGGCACAATAAAACAGTTGAATTACAGACCAAAAAATACAACCTTATTTACAATTTTTTATGAAATAGTTTGATTTTCGAGCAGAACAAAAATGATTTCAATAGTTCCTTGAATTTTAAATATTAAAATGTGAATTTAACAGAAAAAACATAATCTTCAGACTAGAAAGATGAATTTTAAACCAAATAATTTAATTCTCTACAAAAAACTACTGGACCAAACATCTGAATGTACAACCAAATAGTTCAAATATTAATCAAATTAACTGAGTTTTTAAGCCAAAAATACGAATTTTAAAAATGAAACTTAAATTTTCAACAAGAAAGTCAATTTTTAATATAGAAGAATGTTTACATAAGTTAAATTTTCAAAAAAAAGTTGCATTTTTAACCTAATTTTGGAAATTTCCAAACAACAAAAATTAATTTTAGAAAAGATAATTGAATTTTTAACATAAAAGTACATTTTTAACTAAGATGAATTTTCAAAACACAAAAAACATGGCCACCATAAAAGATGAATTTTTAATTCACAATGTTAAACTTTCTATCCAAACAAACGAGGCCATAAAACAGTTGAAATTTAGACCAAAAAATGCGACTTAAATTTGTTATCATATAGTTTAATAAAATTTTCAAGCACGAATTGCAATATATACCGTAATCCTCCGCTATATATTGTAATTAACGCATTATAATATCGTAAAATCGTGATATCGTACATTGTAAGATTTTAACTTATATTATTATTTTATTATAATATATATATACGAGGGTTCTAGTAGCTGTAAAACGATGTTAGTGCATTATAATATCGTACAAAGCTCCGTAACTTGCTTGTATTTTATCCTATTGTGCTTTATTTCAATATGGAGGTTTTGCGATATCATTGTGCGATATCTTTTTCTCCGTGATAGTTGAATTTTCAAACTGAACAGGTAAATTTTCAACAAGCAAGTTAGCCAAGGAAGTTGTTGACATCAGTTCAATTTTGAATATTTGAATTTTCAACCAAAAAGGATGTTTTTGACCATATATTTCAATTGTCAACAAAATATTAAAACTTTCAAAAAAAGAGCTGAATGTTTAATAAAAAAAATAAATGACTTTCAGCCAACAATAATTGGATTTCCTTATTGCGTTCTGATAATTGAGTTCTCATTTAAGCGAAGAAAGGAGAATAGGGGGAAGTTTCTGGAAAATTGGGGAAATGTAGTGCAGTCTGTTACTTCGAAAAGCAGACAAAAATGAAATATCTTGATCTTGAAGGATGGAGAGTCGAAGAAGTCACTGCGGGATAAGTGAATCGATTCCTTAAAACGGGCCAATGTGCCAGGATTAGGGATTAACATCACACGATAAACCGCAAGGCGTCTGACGTGAGAATATATCCCGAGGGAGGCTGTTATTACGGCGGTGCATAATGTAACATCCGTAACGGAACAATGCCAAGTGGTTGCTCGTGATTGATCATTGGACTCGAGATAATCCTGGATGCGCTTTAGACTTACGAGCCTAGCCTCTGTTTTCCACGCTTGCAAACCATTTTCTACCAACTTCGTTTTACACTTTTATACCAAGGATGCACGCGATTGTCGCCCATGTGCGAATTGCGATAACGGATTGCACGCTTACGCGTGTAAATCGAGTACCGAAAGCCGAGTTAACAACTCTCTTGTGATGGTGGAAAATAAATGTATTTATTATGCTACGCAGTTGTCAACGATGTCTCTTGGCCAAATACATAGGTCAGATTAATGACGCTATAAAGAAACCTTCCATTATACCAGTACCTAGGATAAAATCGCCTTCACTCTATAATATATCACTCATTCTCGGAAATGCACTATCGAAAATCGACCTGAATTATTCAAATTTAAATTGCCTATGTAGACTTTTATTGCCTCTAAAACAATTGCCAATATCTTTATTTCGATTTCAACTTCATTTTTCATTCAGATGTTCAACAGTAGTACTGTAAATATGCATGCTTTCTATGAGTACTAAAAATTATTATGCTAATCAAAATGCAAATTTAGACTGCTAATAAATTTTGTGGTTATAAAATAATGAGATTCATGAGTGTAGCAAAATGTGATCTAGGTTTAACATTCAATGTTTGTCTTTGACCAGTTAGCATCAAAGTCATTAAAGGTTATTGTACTCAACAGGAAGCCAGTTATGGATGATTTTATCAACTCTATTGAAATGAACGACTTAAGGCTTTATCCTCAAAGAAAGATCAAAATTTACAACCACTCAGGTATCCCCCATTTCAAATTGAACATGTACTTTTAATCGGAAAATTGTAAGTTTCGAAGACTGCACCATTATTGTAGTTATAATTGACGGAAGCCAGTATAGAGCTAGATAAATAAAAAAGCGGGCATTTTTAAACTGAGCGAAAAAGAATTTTGTAAAATCTAAATCATTATCTAAAGAAAAAATAAAAGTCCACTCCTGAGCTAAAGTATTGTTGATTTGAGGACAAGAAAGTGTAATTAAAAAAAGTTATTCCGGTTCGAGATCGTGATATCACAATATGAAAGACATTTTTTTTCTAAAGATTCAAAAGTAAAATACTTTTTTCATTAAATTGTAATAATTTCAAGAAATATTAATGCTAAAGGGTCGAAAAAATTATTGTTGCTTCAAATTTGTAACTAAATTTTAAATAAAATATTAATTAACCCCTTTTTAAAATTATTGTATCAAAACATTATATTTTGAATACAAATTCTTTAATCACAATATGAATTTGATTTGGTAACAAATATTTCTGCAATAAACTCATTTTTGACACAAATTTTAGTTATCTAATTTTGCACTGCCACATTTGAAAGGATTATATTTACCGTTTAACTGAAGGGTGGCAGTAAAGAACTACTTAACCAACATTTTGATCTAAATTTTGAGTTTATTGAATACGAAATTCTAACAAAATCAAATACACATTAGGCTAAAAGGATTTTTTCGAAATGTGAATTTTTTATTGAATATTTTTTTAATGTTAATAAAATTGTAATTAAAATTTTAACTTAAAAAAAAGTTTCATTCTTTTAGTACTTTATTTGAAATTTTTTTATTTTTATTTTCATTAATATAATTTTTATGTTTTTTTTTTATATAAATAAGACATCCTATAAGCCGCATGTATGGAAAATTATTTTTATGGCCAAGAGAATTTTCTTGTTGAAGAAAATTAAATTTTCTAAGTGTTCTCGTAAATGGTGCAAGAGATTTAAATAAGAGAACTTTCTGTAGAACTTTTTTTAATGTTCAACATATTTTCTTGATATTTTTTTTTCATTTGTGATTTTTTGCAAGAAAAATTCGATTTTATGAAAAAAAAATTGTTCTGAATGCGAAAGTTTTTAAGTCAATATAAAACTTACAAGCTTGTCTGTCTTATAAATGTAAAAATTTAACAAAAAATTGTTTTAAAAAACTTAAGTGGGGTTTTTTTAAAAATCAAATCGCTTGGATCAAAAGTTATTGAGGAATTAAGAAGAAATCTGTTGTTTTTTCGAAAACGAAGCAAAAATTCAGAATTGGATTCAGACAAGTCAAACTTTGTTTCCGCATTCATAAACACAATATCTCGGGAATTCGTTTCTATTTATTTATTAAACCAAAAATTGGTCTTTTTATCGTAATCCGCAGCCACACTCTTCATTTACTCGAAACTGGATAACTGTTCAGACTCATTAATCAACTTGTTTAATGCTTAATTTGATTTTGCATAATGTTTCTACGCTCTTCTGAAAAAATTCTCACTTTGTTGATTATCTAGTTTGACACTGACACCATTCAATCGTGAAAATGTGAAGCATAACAAATTGAGACAATAATAATTTAAAACGTTGCCAATTTATAATTGAGTTTAAAGTGCCTAGAGTAGCCAATTTGTGGTTTAAAATTGTGGCCACGAATGTTTTTATATTAAAAGCATTTCTTGTACTATTAGCTAAGTTTTATTTTTGCGTCGCTGTTTCTGATAATAAAACGTTCAACTCTAATTGCCATAATAAAATCAGTCACAAATTTATAAATGAAATCACATTTAATTTCAACAATTTTATGTCTTGCAATAAAGTATACATCAAAATTAATAATTAGACCTTCACGAATGAATGAAAAAATCCGAACTTTATGAAATGATTTAAACGCTCCACTACAGTTGAATTAAACCATTTATGAGATTCTGACAGATTAAATCTATCCTGCGATTTCACTCGTTAATTAGAAAATGAATTACACAATTACCAAGAATAATTCTGAAATAAATCTAAGAATCTCATAAACTCTGGAGGCAAATGACCTACCACATAGAGAATGCAGTTGCGTAATATAATAATGATAATAATAATGATAGCAATCAGGATAAAAAACACTACATGAAGTTTCAACGAGTGGGTGAAAAATTGACGAACTTTCAAATTTCACCGCTTGAGCAGAGCACATTTGTCAGGTAATGCTTTCACTATACTCCTGGGCCCATACGGACTGATTTGTCCCATTAAACATTAAATCATCCAATTTGTTATTTACGTTGAAGCAAAAGCTCTATGGGATTATTTTTTGTTGTTCCGTAAATGCCTTTTTACGCTACAAAAAACTTGAAACTAATTTATAGTTTATCATAAACAAATTTCATTAATTTAATTGATAATTATTGGCCAATTGATCCGTTCACTTCAATTAAAAGTAATACCTGTTGATTTATTCTTTACAAACATTTAATTAAACATTCTTAATTTTCAATATAAAGTTTCATATATTTTCTTATTATTCATCACCCTTCATCAATACTCATTTTAATTATTTAAAAAATTTTAAATATATTGTAAAAACTTGTTTGTATTGAAGAAGTCCTACTTTCCTCGTCAAGATTTTTTTTATTTCTTTACGATCCTACAATTTATTAAAAGGAGATCCACTCTTCACGCAGTTAAAAGTAATGACCATCATTACAATCGAGGTCACGTGGTTACGCGTAATAAAATTGCATCCACTTCGAATTAAAATCAGTGAATTCAGTTCCGCTGTGAACTTGAGGTGACCTGTCGACCATTACAAATCGATGTAAAATTGTAAACTTTAATGATTCTGCATTTTTGCATGAGTTTAATGTTTTTTTTTCAAACTGAACCTTCAGAAATCAGAATCGTGTGAAGGAGGTAAACTTTTCGAAAAATATGATTTTTCGAAGACCTTGACACGATGGATTTCGCTACTCTGAACTTAAAAACATCCTCCAGGACTCTTCTTTTGACTTTGAATTGGGAAGTCTCTTTCTCTTCATACGGACAAGAATATCACCAGCTATAAATTTTCGGTAGTTTATATAGTAGTATATTTTATCGTCGATTTAACTATAAAATAGCTATTACTTTTCTCCGCAGCGATAAACATCAACGCCGGCGCTGCATAGTAAATATTACCTTGCAAGGAATTGTCACTAATTATGTGCTGCGCTCATTTCCCTTTCCGGATATTGCCAAGTTTAAAATTTTCGTAATTTTGTAGGTGAAGGTGAATTGGTCTCTACTTAAACCCTGAAAATAATTCCCCGGATAATTCCAGGGTTTTCCAGGTACTTCTGCGATATTTACAAACACAACCTTTTTTAATATCGTTTATCTCTCTGTTATTAGTTGATCAAATATTGTTAGTATTCCTAGCCACTTCATTACTGGTTAGCACTCGACTTAACAAATTTTTGAATTCTATTTTCCGATTTTATAACCTGTTAAATTTCAAAAATACTAATTTTGGATAAATTTTTAAGAGGTCAAAT
>NC_046659.1:71982757-71984866 GCF_010883055.1 Belonocnema kinseyi
AGCTCCAAGGAGATTATGTTGAAAAATAAAAAAAAATTTACCCAAAAAAAATTGTTTTTATACTTCATTCTAAGGACTTATTGAACTACCCTCGTAGCATCGAATCTTTTATAAAAGGTATGAGAAAATTTTAATATGTCAAATTTATTATCGTTTACAGTTATTTAAAGTGAATCTTGTACAAATTTCCTGATTTTCCCCGGAGTTCCACCTTTTCCAAACAATAAACGATTCGGTTGCTGTAGAAACAACAGAATTTTGTTGCCGCTCCAAGAAAATCTCAGAAGATTTTTTTCAATTATCGGTTTCAATTCAAATTCGATTCGAATATATTGTAATTATTTATTTTCACTGCAGGAAAAATCCTTGATAATTCAAGGTTTTCTTGGTTTTACTGGTGGATAGTAACCATTTGAATATACGAACAAAGCGAGATATGATTTTGAAGGTATGTGGGTTGTTTGATAGAAGAAAATGATAGGTTAAACGTACAAATTATCTACAAGGGTCGCATTAAATGAGTCTTAATGAAACTTCTGAATCATCAAAATTAACCAAAATAGTGAAAAAAATAAGGAAATTAAACTACGATCAAAGTAAGAAAGTAAGAAAGTCTCAAATATGATAGAAAATTAAAAATTTCAATCTTTTTAAATCAATAAACTTTTTTACCCTCGACTAAAATAATTTTAAACGAAAATCCATTTTCCATACCATTTTTGAAACAACGTGCTTATATAGAAAATAAATTAAAACCTCTAATAATTGTTACGCTAAGAAGACTAATTTTCAGTTCTAACTTCCTTAAATATAAATTCTAATATAAGAATATTTTCGTAACTCATTCTAATAAATAATTTCCACGAAATATCGGCCCGTTGAATATGTTTACAAAGGTTCGATTTCTTCCGAATATAGAAAGTTTGCCATTTTTAACGGAACTAAAAATTAATTTACTGTCATAATAAAATTAATTTATCACCAAGGATAAACGTCCGTAAAATCACCTCCGGTAGTTCAGTTTTTTCCATCTGTTCAAGTTCATGATTTATGCAAATAATTTTGTTTACTGGACTGAAAAGATACTAATTCTTCTACCAATTTAATAATTAGCTAGTCGTCAAACATTAAGATCACACATAAACGTGACACAATATTCAATATGATTAAGAGGAAACAGTAGCATTGTATTGATCCCATTGAACTCAAGACACCTGTCAGAAAAAGGATCAAGATTGAATATAAATTACAATAATCGAAAAAAACTGTTCATTGATCACTTAACAATGACCTCAGCTTCGCGGTCGTGACTGCGATTAAATTAAAAATACAGCCTCACGATCGCGATTAAGGATGATCGGAGCGATGATGCTTTCGGTCCTCATATTTCCTACTCGATCATCCACTTAAGAATGACGCAATGACTGTGTGAAAGCAGCTTAATAAGACATATTGTTTTACGCGCGACAGCTCGGGGCTTCGAAATGAAGGTACCGTTTCTCATATTATGCCAGTAACGTATCTGACCTATTAATTCGCGCGATACACTGCCTCCGAGTACATAATGACTGTATGCATATACAGTGTAGTACAAGTACACCCGTGAACGTGATGATGCGCGAACATGCACTTTAATATATGCCCGAAACACTTTCTCGTCACCGAGAGAATATCAACAATAATAATCGGCCGGTGGATCGAAACACAGGAACGTAGCCAGTGATTATAAGTCCAAGCGACGATGGAGCCTTCAACTTTCTACCGATGATTAAGGAAAATTATAAGGTTCCCTTATGTCACGAGGAGCGATGGATAATCACATTATATTTCTTGGACGGGAATAACTGCATATGACAAAATTACCATTTATGTCAACCAAATTTGTTTGGTCAGTCTTTAAACAAGCCATACTGAGATAAGTGGATAATCAGTCTGGCCATCTAGATGTGCAGACTGACTTTATTAAGGGTCAACTACAGGACAGTTTTGTAGATGGTTAAAGCTACTATATTTAGAAGGATAAAACAAGAGATTTAAATCGAGCATCTCAGAGATTTGGAAATTTTAGATATAGTCGACTTGATCTCCTAGGAAAGTCGGCTTATATCC
>NC_046659.1:71984966-71987086 GCF_010883055.1 Belonocnema kinseyi
TCATCCAGAAGGATACTTTGATTATCCTGACAGTAAATCTGATTTTATAACAGTCAGCCTGTCAATAAAATGAGAGGCTTTCTGATCATCTCGAAAAAATTATGGAAGCCCCTTTCACCCATCTGTATCTACAAGAAGGGACTGACTTATGCCATATGAAGATGGGTCGAGCATTTTTGCAAAAAAGTGAAATTTTCATTTTTATGGTGTTCAAATTGATCTATTTCCCTGGCAACTATTTGGAAACTTGTCTTTACAAGTTTTTAAAGATAATTTTTTTTTCGATAATTGGTTATCTGAATACACTGCATGCTAACTAAATATGACTATTCAGTCATAAATTGTTTACTCTCTAAATCTCAATTAGTAAACATTTAACTAATTAAACGAGTAATGAGAGTTTCAAATGATAAATCAGTTATTTTTTAAATTCCATTGACTGAAACATTGACATGCATTGTAACAGTCTTACTTAGCCTCAATATCATGATGAACATTGCGTTTTTTACTTCTGTTGCTTTCTCATAGTATAGCTACTCAATTACAAAGTTATACTTGTCATTGAGAATATAAATAAACAAATAAAAAATTTCTTGCTTTGAAATTATTTATGTAGGATCCTTTACATTCAAAATATTTAAGAAATCTATAATTTTTGGTTATCGTAAATGCGCTTATCAATAATTATTAACTGAATCAGTATATTTCTCAATAATTGTCAGTAACTAAATTTTCGCTACAATATTTAGTATAATTTAATCAATAATCATTTATATTTCACTGATTCAAATGTAGATACTAGTTTATGGTGAGGGCGTTTTAACAATTTTTAAAGAAAATAATGTAGGTAAACATAACAAAAATTTCAATAATTTTTCCAAATGAACAGTAACTCATGTGAATCGAAACACATCATGATGAAAAGGGATTCTAATACTTCCAAATTTAAAAGCCAACAAAATTATTTGAAAATGTGAATTTCGAGGTGTATGCGGAAAAAGGGTATTACTGAAAGAAAGAATACGATCATTTTTTCAAATTAACAAAAATCTAACTAGAAACACGAAAGTTTCAAATTATTTTCATATTTAAATCCTGTTAACTCATAAGTGTCTAATTTGAATATTTCTAACAATATTAAAGTTTTGCATTTTGTTTTTAAAAGTGTTTTCTATCCGAGAATTATAGTTTGGCAGTGTCCACGTGTACCGAAAAAATTCGACTATATGTAGCGAAATTTCGGTACGAATAATCGCTTATCCAGCTCCCTTTGTTTGTACTGAAAAAGTCAAGCTATTCGTACTGTAATCTCGGCACATGTAGCCACGGCCTATAAATTTAAAAACTTATGATTAAAATTATAGTTTATAATTTTTTAAATATCACATAAAATGACAATTTTAAATTTGTTTAATTTCAACTTTTTCGAACCTTATGGCTTTATATAATAAGAAAATGTATATTTAAGAAATGAAAGGTGTCACGGCAGAACCATGTAAGCAACAAGAAAAAATTTGATCAGAAGAGCGAAAAACGTTCTCAAAATTCGAATTTAAAAAAGAAAGAAAGTACATTCGAGAGTTGAGAGCTTTGAAAAATTTTTAAAGTTGAAAAATGTTAATACTTTTCAAGAAAACTATCAAAGTTCGTCTTCTGTCATAAAAATGTAAGTGCCATGAAAAATTTTTTTTTTAACTCTAATTAAGACAAAATGTCACCAGCAACATGTTACGACAAACATTGAAGGCTCAAAAGTGAAAAATTACCATTTTATCAATTTTTCGAAACTTTCAAAGAAATTATTTTGTCAAGAAATCATTGGGAAACTAATTGCGTCAAAACTTATAGATGATTTAAAAAAAAAATTATTATTAAATTATTTGAACATTTTATTTAAATATGAAAGATACGGAAAAACTTATAGTGTCATTCGATTCAGCTAGAAGAGTTACTCATTCTATTACTTAAGTACTTTTATAAATTATAATTATTTTAAAACAAAACTTCAAATATTTTAAATCAAAGCACGTTACGTTTGAAGCGTATACAAAAAACATAGTAGAAACACTTTCTTTGCATAATATAAGTTAGGCCAACACCAATCCTCACTTAATTTACCC
>NC_046659.1:71987096-71988770 GCF_010883055.1 Belonocnema kinseyi
CCCCCATTAAAATCAATAAATCCTTAACTTCCTGAAAAATATTTTAAAGGAATGCAGCAAAGTAGAAATATTATCACAACTTTCTTGATTTGTCCTGGTTTTTTCAGTTTTCTTGTACATGTGCTGAATCCTCATATGTATTAAGAGAAAAATTACTAAGTGCTTGTTTAGAAGTCTGACAATTAACTAACCCACAAATGAAGGATGACAGTACAGAACTAGTTAACCAACATTTACCCAAAAATGGATTTGTTCGCATTCTCATTTTTTAATACAGTAATAAACAAAAAATTTCATTAAATTTTTGGTTAAAGTTTTATCATATAGTATTAATAGCATATTAGACAATGTTTTTCTTTCCTTCAGCATAAATATTTCTTCAAAAAATTATCGTTTGTTCGAAAATTATATTTTCTTCCTTTCGTAGCCCTTTAAACAAAAAATCGTTCATGGAAGAAGTTCTTATTTTTGTAAATAATTGAAAACCCGATTTTAACTCGCAATCGAAAGCCGATTTTCAATGCCTATATAATTGTAACCAGTACATTCTTGGATGCTTTACGTGGAATTGGTTAACTTTTTTGAAATCAAACATTTTTCACTCGGGTTGAGAAACTTTTGTTTTAATCTTAAATAGTGATTTCTATTTTACAGAAAGTTTTGGTATACCTGAACAATTCCAGTCTTTAGAAATTCCGTTACTTAACATTATCTTTACTTGCAACGCTTCTAAGTTATCTGTAAGAATTTTTTTAATTATTCCGAACATTGTCACTAACCCCTGAAGAAAACTTGTACAAAATCGTGATCCTTTTTACGTGATCCGATCACGCCTTTCTAATGCATAAAAAGGAACATTAAGCTCTTATTTAATTAGCTGGATATGTATGAAATGACGATTATCATGGATTAACGATAATTCGAAACCGGATAAAAGTCAAGTTGTCTTGTCAAGTGAAGAAGAACTGGTATTGAAAATCATTCAGCGGAGCAACTTTATGAAATGTTTGTGCGAGAATAGTTACTTTCGATTGCAAATGATGTTGCAGAGGAACGGGATTGCAAGAAGCAAGAAGAGCGAGCGAGCACCTACATGCGCTGCTGATCGACTTGGTCGTGTCGATCGGGAGCTTTTTCAATCTCGCGTGACACACTTCTCTTATAGATTCTACCATCTACATTCTACCTAGTCAGTGCCACTGACTTATGCACCAACGTCGTTAGCAATATCGACGTACCACGACTGACAATGAGCCAGTCGACATGATCCTGAATAATGTTCAATAATACCACCACGTGTTCAAACAAACCAGATTTTTCCAAAAAATTACTTTACATTGTAACTGAAACTCAAGTCTATAGGACACAGGATTTGAAAAGCAATCCTCTGCGAAGTATAATTTTAACAATTGCGGGACTGGATAAATTGATATGGTAATTCTTTCAATATAAAAAATAGTCGAAATACAGTTAATAATTACATTACACTTCAATAATAACACACAAAATCACAAATCAAATCACGCATATTTACGAACCACGACCTTCATGAAGAGTACATGCCGCTATATACTGCTATACGAGGGTGGATTGATAAGTTTCCGGCCTGACCAAGAGATGGCGCCACTAGGCCTACCTTGAGGTGGCGTTCTATAGTACCATCCTTAGATAGCT
>NC_046659.1:71988870-71990283 GCF_010883055.1 Belonocnema kinseyi
CATAACTTCTAGAGCAAGCAAAATATTTGATAACTAATCAAGTTGAAATTCAAGATCAGAATAAATTTAAGAAAAAATAAATTAATTTGAAGGTTTTTTTTTGTATATGTATATATAATCTACTTCTAGCAGAAATCATTATTCCAGGGCGACTGCGAAACTTAATTTTTAAAATTTCCTGACTTTTTCTTGATTTCTCCAGGACCAATATTTTATATATTATATCTTCTATAAACGCAATTATATGCTTTCAAAACACAATCTAAAAATTTCCCCTTTATTTTTTTTCCTTCAACCAAAAAATATAAGTTTTCTACCATAAAGAGTGAATGTTTAAACCAAGAGGAAGAACTCAACAAAATAGATGAATTTTCGAGCAAAAACTATGAATCTAAAAAAAATTAAACTTGAATAAAAAACCATAGCATTTCCAAACAAATAATTGAATTTTTTAGAAGAAAGATGAATTTTTAACAAAAAAAAAACAGGGATTTTTAATACAAAAGGACGCATTTCTTCTAAACAAAAAACGAATTTTCAACAAAGAAGATGGGATTTCATAAAAAAATGAATTTTTAACTAAATAATTAAATTTTGGATAAATTAATTTAAGTTTTAATCAAAGAATTAAATTTTCAACCTATAAATATGGATTGTTAATCAACTAAAAAGACGAATTTTCAACCCAGAAGATTAATTTTCTTTAAAAAGATATGAATTTACAACTAAAAAGGACAAATTTTCAACAAACGATAGAAAATGTAAATTTTCTGTAATAATTATTAATTGTTAACAAAACAAAAACACGAACTTTCAACAAAATACACAAATTGTTCACAAATGAAGATTTTTCAGTCAAAAATGAAGAAAATGCATTACAATTTTCTACTAAAAAAATATCAATCTGCAGAAAAAATGGAAAAATTACATTTGTACTTTAAAAAATAATTTTTAAAAAATTGTTAACAAAATAATTCAATTTTCAAACCCAGTAGTTGAGTTTTCAATAACAAAGACGAAATCTTAACAAATAGTACAATAGTAAAAATATCAAAGAAAAATAGTCGTAATTTTAAATAAAAAACAGTTAGATTCAAGCCAAAAAATATTAATTTGTAATCAAATAGTTTAATCTGAAAACAAAGAAGATTGATTTTTAACCCGTTATATTATAAACCAAAAAGTTGAATTTTTAACTAAAAACAAGACTTTTCAGAAAATTGTTGAATTTTCTACCACATAATAAAGTTTTTAATTCAAAATATAATCATGAGGAGGGAAGCAACTGTAAAAAAAAATCTTGTAACGTTTTTACGAGGGTAGTTCAATAAGTCCTTAGAATGACCAACAGATGGCGCGCAAATCGCTCCAAATCATCTGTTTTCAGTCAGCACCACTCCCGACTAGATATAT
>NC_046659.1:71990383-72005294 GCF_010883055.1 Belonocnema kinseyi
GAGAGAGAAGAGTAGTGAGAATGAGAGAAGTGTGGTACGAATGGGAGAAGAGTGGTGAGAATGAGATATGTGGAAGAAGCGAAGGAGACATAGAAAGGGAGAGGGAGTGACAGATTGAGTCAGAGGGAGAAGCGAAGGAGAGATAGAGAAGAGGACGCGTTACCTTAGAACCGCGATTCCCAAACTGCTACCCAGCAATAGGGGGATGCCTCCCCGGGCCGGCTAACTCGGTAGGCTCCAAGACAGGGTCCCCGCTGTAAGCCTGGGACTTTTTTCTGACCTAGCATGAATGCCTTTCATTGTTCTGAGATTGAGACCTGTTACAATAACTGAAGTTATGAATGTATGACACAATTAAATTTAAATCAGCTGAATCAATTTCGTGATATAATTTTAGAAATGTGGAAAAAAAGTTCATAAAAATCGGTTAATATTTTCACTAAATTTGTCCAAGAAATTACATTACTGGACTACTTTGCAGCGTAACAAAAGTGCAATAACTTTTGAAGTTATTGGCCGATTTATATCTATCTTTTTCTAATGTTCTCGTCATAGTCCAGAAAATCTGACGCTGCCTATTAAAATTCGCTAATGAATCTTTAACTCAATTTTCCATTTTTCCTAATCGGCTCTAATTTTCTTACAATGGGAAGGTTGAGCGCGACAAGCCAGTATATGTCCGCATCACAGGCTGTCAAGTGTCCCCCTTTGGGTTTAAGTGTTATGAAAAAAATTAGAGGGTAGCGGCCCTACCGCTCCACAGAAAGAGCGAAAAAAGTTTGGGAATCGCTGCCCTAGAACAGTGGTCGGCATGCTCCTGACCAAGTCAGGCTACCCTGACCCGGCTGACCAACGACCTACTTTCTGGTCAGGTACCTCCGAGCTTGAGCAGACCATCCTTTTTTTCATGGGTCCTTTGTTGAAAAATGGGAACAAATTTGAGATTAAAAAAATCTTAACTTTGCAATCAGTGATTTGAAAGTAATATATTTGGAATATGCGTATTTTTCCGATTCCAAGGACATATAATTTATCTATAAAGCTTCAAAATTTGAGAAGTATTTAGTATTAAATTGAATATCAAGCTGAAATTTCTTGATATTAAACTCCGTCAAATATTCAACTTTTTTGGGCAAGTAATATATCATTGGAATCGACAAAATTCGTAGATGCTGATTATGCTATTTTCAAATCGCTAGCTAAAAAATTAAAAGTTTTTAAAGTTCCTTACTTTGACATGCCTGTAGACAAAAAACTCCTCCTGGAGTAAGCTCAGTTACACTGAGGCCCATGAATATACCGATAAGTAGTAGAAAAAATTAAGTAGAGGCTGGCCTGACCAAACCTGAAAACTGACCAAAAAGTTTGCCGGCCACTGCCCTAGAAGCGTTAACCTGGAAGCGTCACCCTCTAAGCGTCACCCAGTTTTTCGAGTTCACACCGTCCCATAAAAAGGTACAACTTTAAAACCCATTGATAATTCCTGGAGCTCAGAGTGAAGAGCTCCCATAGCACTTGAATTTAAACGACCTTCAGGGGCCCTTCCACTCTCCAGTTCTAAGAAGATTCACAACTATCTGAAAAATTAGTTGGGTTCGTGCAATATCGTACCTATTCAGGAAAAAACTGGCATGAATGTTCCTATTCACAAATTTAAGTTTTTCAGATCGTGGTTAGAAATTTGGTTCTTAAATATTAATGCATTAATATTTAGAGATCAAAATGCTAATTTTGTGACACTTTTAATATTGTATCTTTTATGAATGGAATAACAAAATTTTATTTATTTGAGAACGTTGATTGTCAAAGTCAGGTAAATTGAAAAAAAATTGTTTAAAACATTTCGGCACACAATGGGCAGTCACACTCTAATTTATTTGAAAAAAGTAACCTATTATAACAGTAAAAGGGACCAAAAGTTACTAATGTGCATTAATAATATGACTAATGTTCTTTGAAATTTAAAAGAATTCAATGAAATTTATCAGAATTTCAGGTGAATTTTAACGAATTCAGAATAAATTCATAAGGCTTCAAATCCATTAAAGTTAAATTCAAAATAATTTTAAAAATACCATTGATTTCAGTAAAATTTGAGTCAATTTAGAAGAATTTATGGAAAATTGAAAGAATTCGACGATATTCATAAAAATCAAGGCGGATATTAAAAAATCAAAGTAAATTTTAAAAAAATAAAACAAACAACAAAACAAACAACAAAACAAAAACTAACAAAAAACTAGTTTTTAAATCCACTGAGTTAGGTAGAATTCAGTGTGTTTAGAAAAACTCAGATGAATTAAAAAATTCCCGAGAATTCAAAAGATTTGCCAAAAATACATCATAATCTCTTCAAATCTTTGAAATCTTGTGAAATCTTGTGAATCAATTCTTTGAAATTCATTAATTTATTGTAAACTCCTGTGAAATACTAAGAAAACTGATATTTCCTAAAATCCTGGAACATTTATTAAAATTCATTGGAATTTGAAATTTGAATTTGAAATTCCATTAAATTACTCAAAACCATTTGAAATTCCTTGAAATCTTTTAAAATACCTTAATATATTTTGAATATTTTAAAATTCCTTAAAATCTTTTGAATATTACGTAGAATTTTTAAGAATGCACAAAAATCTTTAAAATCATTTGCAATCGCTTTAAATTACATATTGAAATCTGTTAAAAAAATTCAAAGGTATTTGAAATCGTTTAAAATGTTTTGAAAACCCTTCAAAATTTTTTAAAGTTCTTGAAAATTCCTTAAAATTTTTTAAATGCCCTAAAATATTACACGCCCTTTGAAATCAATTGGAAATTCCTTGAAACCTTTCTTAAAACTTGCTTGATATTTTTAAGAAGACCCTAAAATCATTTAAATTCTTTGAAATACCTCTGATATTATTCAAACCAAATGAGACATTTTTAGAATGTTTTAACCTATCCTAAATTCTTTAAAAACTTTAGAACTACTTTGAAATATTTTAAAATCTTTGAAATCATACGAAATCCCTGAATTCTTGCGAATACATTTTTTGAAATTCATTACTATATTATAAAATCACGTAAAATTACATGATACCTGATATTTTCGGAAAAGCCATTAAATTGATAAAAAAAATCCATGATAGTTTTTAGAATCCCTTAACGTAACTGAAATCATCAGAAATCGTTTATTATTTATTAATTTATTTAAAACCCTTAAAATCATTTAAGTCATGAGATATTCTTTGAAAATTTGGTAATTTTTTCAAAATGCGTTGGAATTCCTAGGAACCCTTGAAGTCCCTTCAAATTATTGAAACTATTAGGAATTTTTCGGAATATTTTTAAATACACGAAAATATTTCAGTATTCAGATACTGTGAAATCTTTTGAATTTTCTTGAGGAATTTTAAAGCTCTTGAAAATTCTTCGGAATTTTTTTGAATACTTTAAAACTTAAAAATCCTTTGAAATTCCGCGAAATTATCGAAAATATAGGTATGGACTTTATCTCAATAGTAGTTCACCCATGGGTGGATTTGTGGTAATTTTATCATTTTTAAAAGTGAATATAGTGACTGTATTTACAAACAGTGACTAAGATGTGATCTGAGAAAAAAGCTACTAAAAGTGACTATACTGGAGCACGGATTATTCAGACAGTTATTTCAGGTACTTATTACAGAAATTCCCAAACTTTCCCAATTTTTTTTAAAATCCCCGATTTTTCCCTGATTTTCATGTTTTCCATGACCATACAGTCATCCTGAAATAAGAACGAAAACTATCTTAAAAATGGTTGATATCGTTATACCAGTCAAAGGCATTTCTTGAAAATTCAATAATTTTTTTTTAAGAATAGTAATCGAAACTAATCTGGAAAAGTAGGTAGGAGAGACCACCCTACTGTAGATAATCCTTAATTATAAGCGCAAATATAAGTAAAATAATCCATATTAATTTTAATACATTAAAACGTATCGTGTTCTAACTATTAATTTCATTCGAATAATTATTTAACAACCATCAGTATTTTTAATTAACGACTATCTACTCGAGAATCATTATCTACTGTAGGGTCACCTATCAGAAAATATGGGCATGAAAAATGACTCATACCTTTCATAAAGTGTCCTTAATTCATGAATCAGTTATACATCCAAAAAGCACTTAATTTTGTTTTGCATAACAAAGCTTTGTGCCAAATTTGCTTCTTTTTAGAAATAAGATACGAGAGTATCCAATTTCTCGAAAACGATCACAAACACAATAAGGTAACATGAACGGGGAGCATGTGCGGAAAAAAATAATTCTCGAGCATTTATGACAATTTTTCCGCGTAATCAGATTTTTAAACAGCGTAAGCATCCGCGCGGAAAGAGACTCGATGTCACACTGTGAAATCGGAACCATGTGCGCTCGCTGCACTCTCTTCGTCCAGCAGCTTTACCGGAGGACAGTTCAGAATTGCGTATATTCGTACATAGTGGATCGTATATATTACATACAAACACACAAAAACAAGAATCGCTGCACAGAAGCACTGCACAGTTCCGCAAAGACAACGGCGTGCACGCGGCGACTGACAGTCTGGTTACATCGTAAACTGCATGAGCCGTCTCGCCAAAAAGAACCAACTCCTTTCAAATATATGTGGAGGAGGAAAAAAGAAAAAAAAATCGGAAAAAGGCACACACAAAAAACATAAGAAAAAAGAGTAAGACAAAAGCAAGGAGGAGAAAAGCGACAAGAGAGATTTATGTTCATTGTTTGGAGAAAGAGAGTGTCTAAAATTACTTAAATTTATTTTGTAGCATTCATGTGCAACATTTCTTTACTGAGAAGACACTTGTTTCATTTTTTCTATAATTCAAAATAAGACTTGGAAATCCCGAAAAGGGCTTTTTCTGTGGTACTACAAACTATAATATCAATGGGATGCTAAATACAATCGAAAATTTGTTACATAATAATATATGAATTTTTGTATGTAAAAACTTGGAATACGTTCAAGTTTAATCTCTTTGTGATGTTTTTTTAAACTCTACTGAAAGCTCTCAAATGTGATATTTACAACATTTTTCTACTTTATCTGGTATATATTATTCATGAGGGTGCCGGAACCGCCATTTTATACGGATGTTTTGGTTCGGGACCATTCTGGACAGTTCGGGATTTGCAGGAAATTCAAATTTAGTATGAAAGAGAACTTAAAAACATTAATAAAATTCATGTAAAATTTAGTTTACTGTTAATTAGTGAAAGGACTAAAACTGGAGACCTAATGCAATTTAATAAAAAGTAATTACATTAATAAAGATAATCGACAAGTACAAAAAAAGGAAACCCGATGAGATTTCAGATTGGTGGAATACACATTTTGTAAGCACGTAGTTTAGAATACTTCTTTTTTCTGCTGAAAGGTACAATAAAACTTTGAAGTTTTTACAAGTGATCATTATAATAATTGTAATAAAAACGTGGTGTGAAATTGTAAAGATAACTAATAGATATTTCAAGTACAATATGAGTATAAATTATAATATAAAAATCATTATGAAGGTCCTACATGAGTTTTCATACACTAAACTCTTGGTTTAGTATCAGTGTCGGAGTTTGCCTGCATGTGGGCTTGCAATCGAAACGTAAACATTTAGGATCGTTTGATCCGTTTCCATTGGAATACGCAATATTGTGCAATCTCCACATGTGAGCACCTGCGTACTGCGCATTTCTGCTACGCTGCTGATGTTTCTCAGCCAGGAGTCGCAACCGACTCTAGCCCTTGAGCTGATAAACTGGGTCGACCAGCAGTTCTACGAATTACTAAATCAGGGGGCATTAAAACGCGGCTCCGGTGTACCTTATAATAATTCAAAATAGAAATATGAATAAAACTTATTTAGCATGTGCGTAAGTTGAATAATTAGTAATAATAATATTATGCCAATAATATTATGCAATTCACGAATACGAGCTTTAAATTAATGTTGAATAAAAATAAACATAGAAAACAGTGCAAAGTATACAAATATATATCATCAAAAGGATATTTATAACAGAAGAAAATCGCCCCCCCCCCTCCCTCAATTATGCTTATGTTGAATCAGATGATGAAAAACCTTATCGCACCTGTTGTAAAAAGAATTTTTTTAAATTAATATGAAGCGTTATAAATTACTGAAGAAAATAGTGTCTGCTCGAAAAAAATCTAAGCGTCTTTCTTTCTATAGAAAAGAACCCTTAAATAAAAAAAGGCAAATGTATTTTTTACCTCTTTGCTTTTGAAACAAAAGCACTTTTAGTTTCGAGAGGCCAACAATTTAAACTGTTTTAGAACTGCGCATTCAAAAGTATAATTTTAAACTGAAATTATAGAAATTTCAAAGATGATAAATGTGATTAATAAATATCATATCATGTTGTACCAAGTGAAATTCAATTTTAGAAATATATTATTTTAAAAAGGTTGCAAATTCTATGTTTGTATTCGGAAACTTTCAAAATGATTCTATTCGAACCTTAAGCGTTAAAAATTAAACAATTCCAAACTTCGGTTTAAAACTAAAGCTTTCTTAAATTAGGATCTTGAAACTAAGTTGATAAGAATAATTGATTTTCAAATTATGTACTCCATCTAGTCTGGAAAGACATTAAGAATTTTTTGTTATTCCTTGATGATAATACAAATTTTCTTGCAAATTTTGACTTGTGAAAATGATTCTTCTTTCGATCTCTTTAGTAGATTTAGGGAAAAGTACCCGAACGGCAATCGGAAGTTCTGTTGTTCAATTTCCAGCGGAACGAAGGGAGAGATCTTTTTTCAAACAAAATTTAATGTAAATTTTTTTACTTCATAGTTCCATCTAGTCTGAAAAGACGTAAAGAATTTTTATTATTCTGATAATAATACAGATTCCTTCTAAAATTTGACCTGTAGCACCTGGCAAAATAATGTGTGTATTTCTAAAAAAGGATTCTTCTTTCGATTTCTCTAATAGCTTAAGGAAAAATCACCCGAACGGCAATCAGACGTTCTTTGATTCGATTTTTTTTTAATTACTTCATTTTTAATTAACTAATTTACTTAATTTTAATTATTTGAAGAAGCAACATTTTATGTTAATGTACAAGATTTAGCATCACAGATATTCTTTCTGATAACTTGTAACATATTAAGGAGTTGTCATTAGATTTAAAATATCATAGAAGACGCATTTATCATTTATATAACCATGAACTAACTGGTTTGAGTATAACGAGTGGTAAATAATTCGCTGGATATTCCAGAGCGATCGGCGACATGATTAATACTTCCAGGTGAATTTCAGCAATCCACGTATGTCGCTCGAATTAACAACGCCTGATGTTAACACATCCCGCACCTTGGGGACTTAATAAATGGACTTGCCAGTTTCGAGTTTCACTATCAGGAGGCATAACACACAAACCATCATTACTTTCGAAAGTTGCAACAATTTATTGCTCGGAAGTTGGCAAGATTGTCGCATAAAAAGTAATTATTTATAAAAATTGTAATTATCGAGAGCACTCTATTAAATATAATTAGCAAATACCTAGAGACTACCTCACTTCGTATAACTTTTTATTCGCAATTTCTAAACTACATTGTTCCAACTACAGTTTTAAAGAAACATTTTTTCTGAGAAAATGTATAACAATTAATGAAACTGATACTGATATTATTTAGATGGGTAAATCGGTGCAACGTGTATGGTTATATTTTCAGGTAAAGTCGCAAGTAATTTACCTGTTAAGTAAGTTAATGTATTGTTCCTTACATGTAAGTCTTCTAATTTAATTTCACGATGCAAAGAAAGTGCTTCAGTCGAATCGAAATTATTAAAATTTAAATTCAGATAGCGTAGATTAGGCAATTTTTCTGTCCAAAGAGCAGGCATAAAATTAATTTTATTTTGCGCTAAATCCAGTTTTTTCAAATTATTTAAAGATGAAAAAGCATTCGCCTCTAGGTGTGAGATTCTATTGCCTCTTAGAGATAAAATTTTTAAATTCTTACATTTGACAAAAGATGCTGAACGAATAGCAGTTATTTTATTGTGGCTTAATAAAAGAAACTCCAAATTTTCTTGTTCAATCGCCAAAGGAATTTGGGTTATCAAATTATAACTTAGCGAGAGATTTTTTAAACCTGAGAGACTATTAAACATATCAAGCGATAGATTTGTATCGTCAAACAGATTGTGAGAAAGATCTAAACTCTTTAGACTCGTTATATTAAATGCTTGGAAAGAAGTGAGCTGACAGTCAGATAAGGATAATACTTGCAATTTGTACTGATCTAAAGAAAATTGACGTATGCGAAATTGCCCAAGCTTATTGCCATCTAAGAACAACGATTTGGTATTTTTATTTAGATAATTAGACGTGAAATAAGAAATACTATTTCTCTCGAAATGAAGATGAGGAATCAAATCAAATATACCTGATGAATATGCCGGTCCGAATATAATATCTGTGACTTCATTATCTGATAGATACAGGTGTGTAAGTCGCCGAAAAGATTTCAAAAAGCTCAACCTCATTGATGGTATATTGTTTTTTCGAAGATACAGTCTTTCCAATGCTCGCAATGGTAAAATCGATTTGAATATATCTTTGTCTGAAGTCCATGTCAATGCATTTTTATCTAAAACTAGAATTTGCAATTTTTTGTTATTAACAAATGAACTAAAATTATTGATAGGAATTTGATTGTACGACAAATTTAAATAAATCATATTAGGCAAACGATCGAAATTAAAGACTCCTTCTGGAATGACGTCAATATTATTTTCTGCTAGGTTTACGCATTTGATAAATGTGCTGTTCAAGTTTTTTGGTGATATATTTTGAATCCCAGTCCTTGAAAAATCTATTGAGGAAAGATGTAAAGGATCTCCGCAATTTGGGCTCAATTCCTGTGTCATCTCCGATAATATGTCGTCTGGATCGTTGGGATTGAAAGAAATCGTTTGCGCATTTTCCAACTTTACGAAAAATGTACCCAAAAGTAGAATATACAGGAAATACATTTTCGAAACTGAAAACATATTGTAGGTTGTAGGAAAAATTACATTTATATAAAGAAATAGGATAAATAATCATTAGATTTAATAATGTACAATACTATACAACTTGCCTGAGATATATTTATGATTTTTGAATTAATCCATTAATTAATCAAAGTTTTAGATTCACAAAACAGAAAAAAATTTCAAATTAAAAATTTAAATGTTTTCTGAATAATATTCAAAGAATAATGCATACATTTAAGCTTTATAACAAACTGGCAGATATTCATCTTATAATTCAATTATATAGAATCACCCGCAGTCAGATAAAAAATGAATTCGTTATTGATAAGAAATATTAAATAAAGGCCACTAATATCTTGCGCAAGTCTATCGCAGAAAGAGTAGGGGACTTTTAAGCGAAATTATGAAAAACATATTTATAAAAAAACAAAAATTAAAATTTCTTTATTTTAAGTAACAATTTTACAACAATTGATACATGAATTTTGATTAACTTAAAAATCCGAACGTTCATGTGAACGAAATTAAAAAATTTTGTTATAGATTTTTTTTTACTTAAATCATTTCGACTTGGAGGGACAAAATATCATATTCTTTCGAAAAAACATTGCGGATTTTTCATTTTTAGATAGTTAACTATAAATATGTTTGCACATTATCAATGATTCAGAAATGCAAAAGACAGTTATGATTCTTGAAATTTGCCAATTAAAAACGACAAAAATATTTTTTTTTTATCCAAACTAAAAGAGATGCGAGGTTTCATTTTGATTTATAGGTTTCTTATATTCAAGGATTTTACAATCGAATTGTTATATTTGATATACGCTCATCGGATTTCGGTGAACGAAACTGCCTTTTATAATTTAATGTTCAGACTTGAAGAATTCGAAGGCTTTAAAATCTTTGATATGCAAATTTCATGCATGTAAAAAAATATTCAAATTACATTTCAAAAGCAAAAGAAAGCTAAAAAATTTATATGTTATTTATAAAATTGTGTAAATAATCGATAATTTCAATCAATTTTCATTTTTTATCGCAATCTGGATCAGAATCTATATGGACATGTATTCGATATTTTGATAAAAGTCAATTATAAGTCAGATATCAAAAAGAACTGATATGGTTTATGCCTTTTTACATTCTGCGAAGAATAAATCCCATCCTAATGAAAAATAAAAGAAAGTGCACTTTTTAAGCATAAACTCATCTTTTTAATACATTAATTTATCCTATAAAAAAAAGTGTTGTTACGATATGTCTTAAAAATCTCGCAATTATTTTTGTTGAAAACCTAATCGGCTTTTCATTACTTTAAGTTTTTTCATATCTTAAATTTTTTGAATAAATTGAAGAAAAATTTATATACTCTTTCGTGGTTAAATTAGAATTTCCAAATTAATTCATAAGTTTTATTGAAGATATTATATATCTTTTATGATTATGATTTTCGCAGAAAGTTAGTATTAAAAAAAAATAATTTTAATATAAAACTATAAGGTTTCTAAAAAAGACTTACCATTGTTGAAAAATTTATCATGTTTTTTCACCGTCAATTAGCTTTCTTAAAAAAAAATCATCATCAAGATTCCCAATTTTACACCAAAAATTGGTACTTTAAAACAAAAAGCATTATAGTTCGAAAAAGATTACTAAATTTAAATATAATATTTTTTGTTTCAAATAATAAAATATACAATCTTTAATAATGATTTAGAAATGTGTTTCTTGACAGAAAGTGAAATTTTTATTTAAAATTCATTCATTACATTTCGAAAAAAATTAACAAATTCTAAAAAAATGTTGGTAACGTTGTTGTTTTAAACCGAAAATGACATCTTCAAGCAAACATGATTATAATTTGAACCAGATTTAGAATCTGTTAAAAATTTAAATTGCGTTAGTGTTTTTCTGGATAATTGGAATCTTTAATTCAAACGATTCTGTATCAAAAATTGTAATGAAGATGCACAACTTTTTGACAATATTCGGTTATCTTGACGTTTTACACAAAAAATCGATATTTTTAGAAAAATTAGATAAAAGAAAAGATGAAAAGCTCCTGTATAATTGCAAAAGAAAGAAGATTTACAATGTTGTAACAATTTAAGTTTATTTGAACATTTTACACAACAAATCAGTAATTTCAAATAAAAACTATTCAAAATTGAGAAATTAAACTCAGGATAAATTTAAATTTAAATTCTTGTTTGCTGTCCGACTGAAAATGAATAAAAAAAACATTGATCCAACGATCAAATTTGCACAAAAACTCTTAAACGCCTTTATTCATATTTAAAACAATAAAAATAAAAAAGAGGAACGAAAAAAGGAAACCTCCAAATCTCCTTTCTTATTTTCTCTGTCATCTATTTCATCGCACGTGTAATGGTTGGATTCTTATTCTTTTTTAATTTTCAAAAATACTTTTTACAAATAATTAGATTTCAAAGAAGACATATAATTCTGAATAATTTGTTTACTATGTTACGGTCATGTTTTTCGTCAAAAAATAATTGCAATTTGTCACTCAAAAATTATTAGGTTACAAAGGATAGATATTAATTTACTAATTTATTTTGTTTAAAATAATCAAATTTGTAAGCTGAACACTGTTGAATTGTGTTTTTCGCTGAATATTAAAATTTTTGTTAGAAAATCATTAGATTTCGAGGAAGATTCACAATTTTATAATAACTTCAAGTTAAGTTGTTGTTTTATATCGAAAATTGCTATTTAAAAAAAACATTTATAAACACAAGATTGAGATTTTCTGAAGAATTGTGGATTATCTTAGGTTTAAAAAAAATTGAAAATCGGTATTCTTAGTATACCCATTTCCTTAGTATATACATTTTTGTTGTTGTTGTAGAATTGTAGGTGAAGCTATCGGTTTTCACCGGAAATATCTATATAGATTTTAAAGAAGGTTTTCGATTTTAGAACAATTTAAGGTTGTCTCAACATTTTTTTATCCAATATAGCTTATTTCACATAAAAATGATAAAAACCTCAAGAATATTTACATTTTAGAACATTTTTTTATGATTTTTCATCGTTCTGTGTTGAAAAGTTGGTATTTTTAATAAAAAACCATAACATTTTCCAGATTATCATCCAGAGTTATCAGATTCACCATTTTTGTTCATTTTTCGGTTTTGTGGGCATTTTATACCGGAAATTGGTATGACAATTTTAAACAAAAACCACTTGACTTGAAAAATTAAACTTACAAGTTTAAGCAACTTTAGGTTATGTTCTAGTTGTTTGCGTTTGAATGTCCTGGAAATATTACGAAGGCCAATACAAGCCCAGACCGAAACCGTAATTCAACCCAGGTTCCAATGTAAAAAATATTGTACTTGCTTTCATTTTCTATTATTTCAGATAACAGGTACTATGAAAGACAAAAATATTATATTAATATAAATTTTATATTTAAATTTCAAAATTGCATGAGACTACTACACATAAAATACATATGATACCAAAATAAAACATGCCAGATTTAATCAAACAACTTCATCAAGAAGTGAGAATGTAAAAAGGAAAAATATCCCATATTATCTCTCCAATTTACATACTCGAAAAAATTTATCATCCGAGGGATTGAAAAAGAAATGAATTAAAATTGACCATTTTTGACGACAATCGCAAAAATGATGCTTACGTCACAGTATTATGTGCTCAAATATGATTACCTCAGATCACAACTTCTCATTATAATTATTATTGCGTGGGTGTACGTGTAACAGGGAAGAAAGTGCAGAAATTGAGCAACGCATTAAGAGAAGAGTTGAGCGCAGTTGTTATTATAAATAATTCTAGGAGCGAGAAATTACATAAATTGAACTGATTGTATCTCTCGGCGACTTGGCGGTCCTAATGCACAAAGGGCGGTTACGGCTAAACTCAACTCGAATGATTGATAATGCTTCATAAGTCAAACGTGAAAACATTAGAACACTGCTCGGGAGATGAGGTGCGCTCGTGAGTTAGCGCGCAAATTGCTCATAAATTATAATGAGTTAAGTGATGCTAAAACGAATTCCTGGTACCTTATTTGCAATCTCTGTCGCGTGAAAGTGTCCAGATCGAATTATCTTCGGCTCGACTTTATCTTTTCTTCAGAGCCATTTTACCTTAGCGCGAAGCGACTACCGCGTTAAATATCCTCCTTCCGGGATGAGTTTACCTTTCAGGGGACACTAATTAAATTTATAAAAATAGGTTCGAGCAAGAGCAGGGGTTTTTCCTTTTGACCTTGGACTATATGAAAATTAATTTTCCTATATTAAACATCAACGGGAGATAGCTTAAATATATTTTTGTTTGTAATTATTAACTAAAGCATTCCATCTTATCGTGAATGGATACCATACATTTATATGAAATCCGATATTTCCTGAAATACCGGGAAATTTATAAAAATACCTTCATAGCTCTCAAAATTTCTCAAAATAACGTAAATCCTCGAAAATCTCATAAAATCCCTTGAAATCTTCCTAGAATTTTAATATTTAAAAAAAGTACAGGTTCGGTAAAAAAAGTTCCATACCTTTCGAAATTCTAGGAAATTCTTTACATCACAAACATATTGGTTTAAATCGCTTAAAATCATTACAACCCTTGGAAAACCTTTAAAATTTGTTAATCTCGTGAAGCTGCCTTTTCCACTCTTAAAACACCCTGAAATATTTAAAATTCTTTAAAATCTGTTGAAATTTCTTGACATTTTTTTAAGGTCGTGAAAATGTTTAAATTACCCTTAAAATATTTCAAATATTTTTGAATTAGTTTTAATTATTGAAATATTTGAAATGCCCTAAGTTATTTAAAATCATTACAATTTTTCGAAATCCCTTCAAACGACTGAAGTCAGTTGAAAATCCCTTGAAGTCTTTTATACTAAAATTTAAAACAAATTTTAAAACCTGTGGAAATATCTTGGAATATTTGAAAACCTTTGAAATCCCATGAAATTCCTCAATTCTTCGAAATAAATTCTTTGGAATCTATTAAAATATTATAAAATCCTGCAAAATGAAACGAAAACTGGTATTTCAAAAAATCTTGAAAAATGTATTAAAATACTTCCAAAGCGTTTAAGATTCCTTAAAAAATTGAAATACTCAGAAATATTATAAAATTTCCTTGACATCTTTTAAAATATTCTGAAACCTTATAGATCCTATAAATTGTTCCATATCTTTAAAAAATTCTAGTCAATTCTTTAAATCCTCATGTATTGACATTTTTTAAATCCCTTAAGATCTTTTGAGTTCTTTTAAATACATTAACAACTTTTAAATCGCTTGAAGACGTGGGACGACGGAAATGTCCCAAACAATAAAAATTCGTGACTCTGTAAAATTCCCGAATTGGAATATACCTGAATAACGAAATTCCCGAATTGGAAAATTTCCGAAGAATAAAATTCCTGGATTATAAAATTCCCGAATTGGAAAATTCCGTAAAAAATAAAATTCCGAAACCGCTTATAGTCAACAAATTGAAAAATTTGCGAATTATGAAATTTCCGAGTAATAAAATTCTCGAATTGGAACATTTCCAGATAATAAGATTGCCGATTTAAAAATTTCCTAAAAATAAAATTCCGGAAATGGAAAATTTCCGAATAAGAAAATTCCCGAATAAGAATAATTCCGAATAATAAAATGCCCCTATAATAAAATTCCTAAATAGAAAAATTCCTGAATAGTAAAATTCGCGAATAGTTTATGATGATACTGAATTAAGAGATTCCCGATAGTTTATAATATTACCTAATTTTTAAATTCCTCAATAATAAAATTAGTTAATAATAAAATTGCCGAATTGGAACATATACGAACTAGAATGCT